>NC_143565.1:19047803-19350833 GCF_054136105.1 Typopeltis vanoorti | reverse complement strand
GGTTATAAAATTAAATTGGGATGGAGAGCAACATAGTTTTTATATATATATATATATATATAAAACTATGTAAGTATACATATAAATTCCAACCAACTGGTATGGAATAGTTTCCAATAAAAGCTGAAAATTGCTTAAAGTACTAAGTAGGCCGAATATGTGCCATCCAAATTCTTGAATTTTTTATGTCACCATTATTATTGAGATTAGGGTGGTTAATTAGAATTTCACAGGCTTCTTTAAATTTTTGTTCATACCAGATTTTTACAAAAATCTGGTATGAACAATCAATTTGGCATAAGTTGCTGAGAGCATAATCTGAGAGACCTGCTTCACCAAAATTGTTATATTTAATGTGTCTTTTGTGTTCTTTTTTTATGTATAGGGATTGTACGTCCAGTTTCACCAAAATAAGGTAAGTTACAGGTGCAGTAGATGCAATAAACTCCGGGATGTGAAAACGGGAGGAGAGGATCCTTAGAGGAGTTCAATATGTTTTTTTAATTTTATAGGTGGTTTAAAAGTGGCATAGGATTTTATTCATTTTTTCTGAAAGGCTAAGTATTGCTTGATATAATGCTCCATTGACACCATACAACAACAACATTTTGAATAGCTTTTCTCTTAGCACACTGTCATATGCCTTTTACAGGTCTATTTGGCCTGACCCCAACTTGTTCTTCACCAAACTTTGCTTCCACAATCATTCTCAACCATTTCTCAAGTATACTTGCATAAATCGGGAAATACTTCTGAACTTCTCACATTCAGTTTTATTTTCCTTTTTGTATATGGATACTATGACAGCTCTACTCCAATCATCTAGAAGTCATCCCTCTGTCCAGGCCTTTTGAACTATGTAGTGTAGCCACTGCAAGACTTTTATGGTATCCGGAGAGTTCATCGAAAAGGTAATATACATCGAAAGACAATTCATCAGAAATGCAATTCATCGAAAAAACAATTCACCATAAATTTTAAATTTTCGAAAATGTTATGAGAAAATTGATCCATTTAGAACAAAAACTGAACCGTGCAGAGTGAGATAGCAATGCTACTTTAATAGGGAAAAATTATAGAACAATATGGTTTCTTATAGTCTTTCTTGTCCGATAACTGTTTCATGCCTGTTCATGGGATTGTGCCTATTTCCGGGAGGAAAAGCCCAGCAATCTCCGTATTATGCTTGCTAACTTACCTTTAGCTTAACAGGACTGATAAGATGTATGCGCGTTGTAAATGGGATTCCAACTACCCAGGTCTTTCTAACTAAACGGCTTCGTTTATACCGACTGAACTACGTAGACTCCATTATTATTATTGTTGCTAGTAGTAATATGCAACTTCAATACAGCAATTATTATGGGATGAATTTTACTCAGATTCGCTAGTTGAAACTTTTACAAGAAAATGCCGAACCTTTCCAGTTTTCAGTTCAGCTATATTTGGGGCGACAAAGAAATAATGGGTCCAAATTATGTACTGTATTACAAAAACTCTCTGACTTAGCAGAATTAGTAGAAGTTGCCAGTACAAGAAGCAGTCTACATGGTTAAGTTTCTGTTCTAAATGGATCACTTTTATCATAACGTTATCAAAAATTTAAATAAAATAAAATTTTTGGTGAATTTTTTTTTCGATGAATTGCATTTTTGACAAATTTTCGTTCGATGAATTGCCTTTTCAATGATTTTCATGTAACTGACTTTTATATCACCATACTTGAGCATTTCTGGTCAAATATTATTATTATGTGACACCTCCAGGGAGTCCAAAAACTGCCTTTCCACATACAACGTTTTGATGGCATTTTCTACTTCAAGTAGAAATGGATATATATTCCTGACTGCATATCTGTTGAGCATTTTTTACCACTGTGCTGTCACTGACTGTTTCATTTAACAATTTTTCAAAGTAATTACTCCATACATCAAGGATATCTTTTTCTGCTGTTTTCATGTCACCTTTATCATCTCTAATTCCTTTTACAGCACTCTTTCCTCCATTTCTGAGCTTTCAACCAGAATTTCTTGCCACCTTCCTGATATTTATTTTTTATGTTCTTAGCAAAATCTTCCCATTATTTTTGTTTAGCTAGTTTTACATAGCATTTAGCTTTCTTACATTTGTCTCTGTATTCTCTAAGAGCACAAGCTGACTTATTTGACAGGAACTTTTGATATGCTTTCTTCTTTTCCTTCACTGCCTCTTTAACTTCCTGTGTCCACCATGGAGTTCTAATTTTTCTATCCTTGCAGACAACTTCACCACATACCTCTCTAGCTGAATCAATCAGGGTTTTCTTCAAGGCTTGCCACTGAATCTCTAAGGTTTGGTTCCTGTTCTCAAATTCTTTCATTTTTCCTTCAATAATCTTTGTGTATTTTAGTCTACAGTTCACATCTGAGAGCTGCTCAACTTTTATTCGTTTTAAAACTTTCTTACATGTCATTCTTTTCAATATGAAATTCAATTTTATCCTGCTCAAGACTAAATAGTGATCACTTCCAATTTCAAATCCTCTGTATGCTCTGGTGTCCTGCACTAGTGAGAAAATATCACTATCAACAATAACATAGTCAGCGAGATTTCTCTTATTCCTTGCATCTTCTCTCAAATGTGAATTGGTGCACATTTGTATGTTGGAACATTGTGTTAGTAATAAACCAGTCCATGTCCTGAGCAGAAATCCAACAGGTATTTGCCTGTATTATTAGCTTTGCTCTTTTCTCCAAATTTTCTCAAAATATTTTTGTATGTCTGACAGTCATTTCCTACTCTGCTATTTAGATCCCCAACAAGGATCAACTTTTCCTTTTTCACTGTGTCAGTTTCTTTCTCTATAGTCTCAAAAAATTTCTCCACTTCTATCTTAGTAGAACCTTCTGTGGGACAATAGGCACAAATAAGTCTCATTGTCCAGTTCCCCACTCTGATATTTGTCCATATCACTCTACTTGATATTCAAGTAGATTAGCCTCATTTAGTGTTGAATACTATTGCTACTCCTTTTCCCTGATTGTTATTGCCTGAATGTAACATTTTGTATTTATTGCTCAGAAAACTCTCACCAGATTTTGTCCTTTTTGTTTCAGTCACCCCTATTATGTCGATTTGATGCTTAGCCTCAGCCAGCTCCATTTCTTTGCCATTCAGGTTTCTTATGTTGACAGCACCAATCTTGAACTTTGGTGATGTTGAGTTGGGGTGTGTTTCAGGATTTATTCTAGTAGCTGACATTTCACCCTGGTTCCCTGGCGAATACAATGGGGAGGGCCTTGTTAAACCAGGTGACGCCCCAGCTGGCATAAAATTGTCATATTGTACTATCATTTTATATTATGGTTCAAGCCAATAAGTATACAATTTGGTTGGGTAAATCCCAAATTGCTAGCCCACCTCATTCGTTCAGTATCTAGGAGATACCTAACAGGGCGCACTACGAGAAGGTGAGGATTAGACATCAGGTTAGAAGCCCTAGTTGGTTCTCAGCATTCCTTTAAAGGCTATGTGGAGGTCTCAACTCAGTGATACAGCTTTGACCCCTAAGCACCTCCCCACTCTCCAAGAAAGTAAATTATAACAGATAAGGAATTATATTACTGTTTGAATCTTTTATCCAAAGAGTAAACAAAATTTGCATGTGAAGTATCTATATGATTTGGCTACTTGTATATTTAGGCTACTGACTTGACATCAATTGCCTCAATTAATCAACATCCACCACATAGAAATAGTCCAGTCATGAAGATACTTCATATACAAATTTTGCTAATTCTTGGGTAAAGGATTAAAACAAGAATATAATTTCTTTGTCCATTATAATTTACTTTGTAGCCAAATGGACCAAACTCTATAGCTGTACAAGAAAAGCATAATAATAATTGAAATCTCCATTTTTTTTTGCTTATATAAAAGTTCCTGTTAGGAACTTTTATCAACAAGCATATTATCAACACATCCAAAACTGATTCTGAAACTGCTAAAAGTAGGAGACTCGAAATGTATACAAATGGCAATCATACTTTCTGGTCTCTTGTGAATGTAACTGGCTGTAACTCTTGTACAGCCCTGCTTCCATTCTACCATATTTAGATGGTTCTAATAAACTGTCATGGAAAAAGCAATCTCCTTGCTTTTAACTCTTGTTTAATTCTTAGAATGATCTAGTAAATGTTCTCCTCCTCCTCCCATCCCAAACATACAATATGAATGTCCCTTTTTCAGCAGTAAGAGGTATCTAATCATACAGCATAAAAATTAGGACATATTCAAACATTTGTTAAGAATTTTGATGCATATTCATCAAATTGCAATCCAATTCTTCAACTTAAATTCTTTCTTTGAAGAAAAATATTAACACTCAACTTTTACCCTATCTGGAAACCTCTCTACTAATAAACAATTGTCAGTATGGATTTTTCCAATGTCAATTAGCAGGGGATCTTCTTGCATAATTGTGTCAACCATCCTTGGACAAATGCCATGGAAAAGTTTTGAGGAATATCAAGTTGTTGCTCTTGACGTCTTTAAAGCACCTGATCAGGTATGGCAAACAGCACATTAAGCAAGCACTCTTCGTATGGTCTTCTTCTGCAAACTAGGTTGCAAGCTTTTTATGTGGTTGCATATTATATGTGATGGTAGAAGGATCTTTATCCTCAAACTCTGCAACTAATGTTGGACTTCCACAAGGCTCTGTTCTCTCATTCAATCCATTCCTTTTCTCTCTCTTCTCTCTCTCTCTCTCTCTCTCTCTCTCTCTCTCTATATATATATATCAATGACCATCCTGAGACAGTCACTGAACCACAGAATTGATATACATTATTCAAATAAAACTTGATTCTGTCTTATTTCTTTCTCACACTCACAACATGTGACATGCGTATACACACACACACACAATTCCTTTCTTCTAGTCTTATTTTTAACAATAATCAAATCTCCTGATAAGATTTCTCATCTTTGGATAACTATTGTTGTGTCCTGAATAAACCGTGAAAAAGAATTGCCATTTAATTATTCAGAAACAACTTTCCTTCAATATAGGCCGAGAATGTAGTGTGTTGGCTATATACTGGAAATGTAATTATATGTATATAACACTAAAATAGGAGTAAGAAATTATATGACAAATGAAAGAAAATTGTAAGACCTAACCTGTTATGTATAAGGGTCAGATAAAGAAATTATTTAAAATGTAGAATTGATTTAAGAACCCCATTTCATGTGTCATAAGATAGCAAAATCTGTAAGCCAGAGTCTAAGGGTCACCTTTTGACCGTCCAGTGTTACATGTGCCGGGGGGGGGGGGAAGAAATTATGAGAAAGAGAAACAAGAGTTCCTTCTAGGAAAACAAGCGCATGCACGATGTAATAGAGGGAGCTGGATGCTGTGACGAAAAACCCACGTGACTGCGATACACGAGAAATGCCGGGAAGAGCGAGAAAACAAAAAGGTCAAGCAACCCCGACTCGAAGCTTTTTGGTTCTTGTTTCCTGACCTCTCGGACATTGGTCCAGTTCACACCGACGGAGAAGTTCCTGGCTGGCCGTGGAAGGTATGGTTCGTCTGCCAGAGCGTATGGAATAGGCCTAGCTATTTCCTAAGACTAGGATAGCTGAGCAATGTCATGCAATGGAAGAACCAAGTAGATACCATCCATTCTGGCTAAGCTCCTGAGCCATATCGCCCTTCCCGCTGAGAATCTGGCCATATAGTTTGTCGAAGGTGACCAGATGAACAGCAGACTGAAGAAGCCTTGATGCCCAGACAAGGCAGAAGAAAGGAACGAGTATCATTTCAGAGACGGTAATGTAGACTCTTGTGTTATATTTTCCAGTTAAGAAAGTGTGCATTTCCCAAAGAACATTTTGTGTAGCGGACTTAATATATGTAACTTTAGGAACTGTCTGCCTAGAATGACTATCTATTTTGTATGAATTAATTGTGTTGTGTTAAGTAATATAACTAGTGACCACGTGAGTGTAGAATGTGTGATAATGTGTTATGAGATAATGTTACGTTACATATAGAGGTGGTCCAAGCAAATTTGTTCATGTGTTTTGTTAGTAGTAATGAACCAGAGATCTTATTTAAGTTTGATTTAGATTACATATTAGTAAGACTTTCATGTATCTTTTCTTTAATTAATAAATATGTTTCTTAGTACCTGCCTGATCTGTTTTAGTATATGAATTCAAACAGCCACTCATAAAATTATTGAACTCAGCGGGAGGAACCCACATGTATAATTTAATAAAGCGGCCCATGACTGCAAGCAAGAGTATAGTGAACAGAAGATAGGTATTTATTGTAGTTTAGTTACTGTATCACTCTGAGAGAGCCATCCTGGATAAGAGTCTCATCTATCCTAGGTATTGGCTGGTGCAGTAAAAAATAAATTTGTCAATGCTTATCAAGTGGACTGTCTCAGAAGATATATTAATGGCCGCATCTCATTCTAGGACAAAGCCCTAATCATTAAGTGTGATTCATACATGTGATTAAACTTAAGAGTGGCCAAAGATTTTATATGTTTAAAAGGGGAAGATAAAGATAATAATTAAACAAGAAGAAGTTATAACAAAATAGAGCAGCCGGTAAGAATTATATAGGTAGCATAGCATAACACATGATATAACAAATAGAGCAGTCGAAAAGCTAAAGGGAAATAATAAACACATTATAACACTATGTTTCAATATTTCTTGACATAAACATATTACAAAACCACCTCCTTCCCATCCAAGAAATTGAATTTTTCTTTTTTGTTCAAGGTTGACTTTACCTCTGGACAGTTTTTCACTCTGTATAAATCCCAAATCTTTCCAACCACTGAATATTATTCTCCCATTTGTGGGAGTATCTCTCAGAGCTCCCTGAAATTATCTGACTCAGTAAAGAAAGAAAGTAAGGCAATTAATTTCTAGACCTGTTTCTCATTAATTCATCCCACTTTCTTTTAGACAAATGTTCACTTTCTGATGCTTGTAGTTTCTACAAATACTTCAATCATCATAATTGAAATACTGGTAATTCCCAAAATCTCATCTAAATCTGTTAAAATGAATGGAGTAGTTATTCAACACTCCTTCATATTTCAAACTCCAACCACCTCATCGAACATATTTCTTTTCATTCAGTGTCTCTACTGCTGTATTTTGGAACAGTTTCCGCTTTATGCATTTTTAAAGGAAGCACAATCTGCAGGGTTTCAGCTCCAATGTTAACAAGTTTTTTCTTTCTTATCGACTTTCTGCCTAACTACACTACTCATGTAGTTGAACAACCTTTGGTGTATGGGATTACCATAAAAAAATGTTTTTTTTAAATTAAAAAAAAAAAAAAAATATATATATATACACATATATATGTGAGAAAGTAGTATTAAACCTGATATCCAAATAGCAGGAAATAAGTTTAGTTCTTCACTCTATGCAGTAAATCTGCTCCAAACATACACAGGAAAACAGAAAACATCAATTGAAATATTCCCAGTAGTAAGACAGATTATGCATTTCAGATATTTAGGTTTCTAAGCTATATTTAGGTAGAGTGAAGTTAAAAAATAAAGACAGACAAGAGAATATGTATGGATGGTATGATGGAAAACAAGGTCAAGAAATTTATACGGAATGAGAGAATTAGCCAAAATATAAACCTGATAGTATACAAAATGGAGTTCAAACCAATTTTAACTATATAGAGCTGAAAGCTGAAATAGAAATTAAAAAAATAAAATACAAAAAAACCCTATTAATCTAAGACTAGAGATCAAAGATGTGACAGTAATGAGGAAAATTAAGGGAGTGAACAGACTGCACCAAGGGTAAATCTGTACTGAAAATATATAAAATATAAAAAAAAAAAAAAAAAAAAAAAAAAAAAAAAAAATATATATATATATATATATATCAGAAAAAGAAGTAGACATTATTGACTGTACTAATCTAAGATAGCATAGCTTCTTAAACAGAAGAAGAGATGAAAGATTAGTAAAACAATTTGTCTGAAGCATAAATTAAAAGAAAAAGCCCCAAGGAAGATCAAATCTATATCCCAGGTGGAGTCATGCAATCAGTAGTGTTTTTAGATGATCAAAACAGAAATCTGACAAATAGTATTTCAATTTATACAAAAGTTGTTGATTGGTAGATACGAAATCTTAATCATGTTATCTGTCATATCTGGTATACCATTTCAGGATATCCACTAGAGGATGATGATAATACCTCTCAATCTATCTTATAATTCACTTGAACACTAATTCTTATAGACCTAGCATTTCCACAATAAATAAAAACATTTAATTTATTTGAAAGAAATTGAAATTTATCAAACAAGAGTTGTTACCTCTATATGATGACAGTGCATACAGTGAAATACATCATGAAAACCAACTCAATTAATATGAAATGCATTGTTTTAGTGGGCATGAGCATTAAATTATTATTACCACGACACCTCCAAGAAGTCCAAAAACTCATCGAGAAAGGGCACCTATTCTACGACTGTCTCCACTACTCAATCCACCAATTACAGTGAACCACATTATCTACACCAATGTCATCTACTGCCCACCACCACCGCTTCCACAGACAATCACAAACAACCATGCCCATGGTGGATGTTTGAACCCACAGCCTTTTGGTTGGAGAGTGGATATGCTAACCACTTGGTCAACCAGGCCATTAGAAAATGGAAGAAGCATTTCTTTAAGTAATTTCTCATCTATGACATTCTGCTGATCAAAAAGTAGTTGTGTGCACTTCATTCATAGTCTAGGTTCTGTTGATCAAAGTTAAATGATAGTTTAATCTGAAGAATTTTCACACCACAGATTTATTAACTTTTTTAAGTATGCTTCAAAAGTAAAATGTGGAGAACTTATTAGAACTGCTTTATTTCTATGCATATGATAGTTCTTCTACATCTGCTGTATTTTGACAAAATCATAATTTGGAAATATGTATGAGAAATAGAACTTCATGGGAATTGCTGCTGTTCTCTGTATATTTTATAAAAATTCTTATTCTCCAGAAAAGCAAAAAAAATTTCATATAAGCATTTTTTTTTTCAATATTAAAGAAATACAAACTGAAACTTACATTTTTCAGTGAAAATTCGAGCAGATTATAAACCCCTCTTTCATATGTATCTATAAAAGAACAAGAAAAAAAAATGCTGCACATATAAAATAAAAATTTCAAATTGTAGCAAAGTATAAATAAGAATCAGATAGAAAATGTGGATATATTTTTCCATTTTCCACTGATCTTTCCACCTTCTATCGCTATTTTTCAGAATTATATTGAAAATTTACTGTGTTTTGATATTTATTTATCAGACAATATACAATGTCTACAAAATGTTATATTCAGGCAACGACAATCAAGGAAAAGAAGGAGTAACCATAGTATTCAACATAATATATGAGGCAAATCTTCTTGAATGGCAGGCAGTCCCAAGTAGAGTGATGTGGGCAAATATTAGACTGGGAAATTGGACAATGATACTTATTTGTGCCTATGGTCCCACAGAAGGTTCTACTAAGGCAGAAGTGGAGGAATTTTTTGATGCTTTAGAGAAAGCAACTGACAATGAAAAAGGAAAAGTGGTCCTTTGTTGGGGATCTAAATAACAGAGTAGGAAATGATTGTCAAATTTGGGATTTAGCCGACCAAATTGTATTCTTATTGGTTAAACCAAAATATAGAATGATGGTACAACACGACAAAATTTCATGCCGGCTGGGGTGTCGCCCGGTTAAACAAGGCCCCCATTGTTTTCGCCAGGGAACCAGGGCAAACAGCGAAAAGTCAGTTACTGGAACAAATCTGAAAATAAACCCCAACTCAACATCACCAGAGTTAAAGATCGGTACTATCAACGTAAGAAGCCTGAATGGCAAAGAAATGGAGCTAACTGAGGAATTAGATAAGTACCAGATCGACATAATAGGGGTGACTGAAACAAAAAAAGACCAAAACTGGTGAGATCTTTCTGAGCAATAAATACAAAATGTTATATTCGGGCAATGACAATCAAGGAAAAGAAGGGGTAGCCATAGTATTCAACACAAAATACGAGGCTAATCTTCTTGAATGGCAGTCAGTCTCAAGTAGAGTAATGTGGGCAAATATGAGAATGGGGAACTGGACAATGAGACTTATTTGTGCCTATGGTCCCACAGAAGGTTCTACTAAGGTAGAAGTGGAGGAATTTTTTGAGGCTTTAGAAAAAGCAACTGACACAATGAAAAAGGAAAAGTTGGTCCTTGTTGGGGATCTAAATAGTAGAGTAGGAAATGATTGTGAGACATACAAAAATATTTTGGGAAAATTTGGAGAAAAGAGCAAAGCTAATAATAATGGCAAATATCTGTTGGATTTCTGCTCAGGACATGGACTGGTTATTACTAACACCATGTTCCAACATAAAAATGTGCACAAATTCACATGGAGAGAAGAGGCAAGGAATAAGAAAAGTCTCATTGACTATGTTATTGTTGATAGTGATGTTTTCTCCCTGGTGCAGGACACCAGAGTGTACAGAGGATTTGAAATTGGAAGTGATCACTATTTAGTCTTGAGCAGGATAAAATTGAATTTCATATTGAAAAGAATAACATGTAAGAAATTTTTAAAGCGAATGAAAGTTGAGCAGCTCTCAGATGTGAACTGTAGGCTAAAATACACAAAGATTATTGAAGAAAAAATGAATGAGTTTGAGAACAGGAACCCAACCATGGAGATTCAGTGGCAAGCCCTGAAGAAAACCCTGATTGATTCAACCAGAGAGGCATGTGGTGAGGTTGTCTGCAAGGATAGAAAAATCAGAACTGCATGGTGGACACAGGAAGTAAAAGAGGCAGTGAAGGAAAAGAAGAAAGCATATCAAAAATTCCTGGCAAATAAGTCAGCTTGTGCACTTAGAGAATACAGAGACAAATGTAAGAAAGCTAAACACTGTGTAAAATTAGCTAAACAAAAGTCATGGGAGAACTTTGGCAAGAACATAGAATATAAATATCAAGAATTATTATTTATTATTATTACGGGTATCTCCATGGAGTCAGCAGACTCATCGCGGGAGTCTGCTGACTCCATCAAACTAGCAAAACAATATCTGTCATATCTCTTCTTGAATACATTTACAGATGAAGAGCTCACAACTAAGTCAGGCAATGAATTCCACTCATTCACCACCCTCCAGGCAAAAACCTTGTTCTGACATCTTTTTTAATCACACTCTTCTTTAATTTCCAGAGATGACCTCTTGTTCTTCCATCACTATCACACAGCTGAAACATTCCCCTGTATCAATCCTATAAAAACCTTTCAGTAATTTGAATGTTTCTATCAGATCCCCTCTTCTTCGCCTATCAACCAATCTCTGCAATCCACAAGCTCTCAATCTATCAATGTAGGGAGCATTTTTTTATATCACTCACCAACTTGGTCACTCTTCTCTGAACCCTCTCCACAGCCTCCTCATCTCCAAGGAATCCAGGTGACCAGACCTGAGCACAGTAATTCAAATGTGGAAGTATCAATGATTTATAAAGGGGAATAATGACCTCTTTATCTCTGGATGTCAGTGTCTTCCTCAACAACCAAGTAATCCTATGTGCAATCTTGGACACCTTAGCAATGTGTCCTCTGAACTTCATCTCCCTATCTATCTGGTGGAAGAAGGTTGAAGAAGGTGGCAAAATATTCTGGAGGTTGTTGAAGAAGCTCAGAAATAGAGGAAAGTGTTGTAAAAGGAATTAAAGATGATAAAGGTGACATGAAAACAGGAGAAAAAGATATCCTTAAAGTATGGAGTAATTACTTCGAAAAATTGCTAAATGAAACAAGCAGTGATAGTACAGTGGTAAAAAACACTCAACAGGCATACAGTCAGGAATACATATCCATGCTTGAAGTAGAAAAAAGCCATCCAAGGCTTGTATATGGAAAGACAGCAGGAGTAGATATTCGATGAGAAATGCTTAAGTACGGTGGTATAAAAGTCTTACAGTGGCTGCACTGCATAGTTCAGAAGGCGTGGACAGAGGGACAAATTCCCGATGATCAGAGTAGAGCTCTCATAGTACCCATATATGTAAAAACGGAAATAAAACTGAATGTGAAAATTACCGAGCTATTTCCCTACTGTTCCTAGTAAGATTTATGCTAGTATACTCGAGAAACAGTTGTGAAGAATTGTGGAAGAAAAGCTTGGTGAATAACAAACTTGATTAAGGCCAAATAGAGGCTGTCAGAATCTGATCTTCACTTTACAACAAATAGTTGAGAAAGCATGGGAATATAACAAAGATCTGTATTTAAGTTTTGTCGATCTGGAAAAGGCATATAACAAAGTGCCAAGAGAGAAGCTATTTAATACGCTACAGTCATATGGTGTCAATGGGGCATTATAACAAGCAATACTTAGTCTTTATTTGAGTTGCAAGTCAGCAGTTAGAATTGAAGGAAGTACACGAAGATGGTGTAATGTTAAATCTGGTGTGAGACAAGGATGTACATTATCCCCTCTGTTATTTATTATCTGTATGTATCACATTATGAAAGAAAGTGGTATTAAACCTAATATCAGAACTGGAGATATTAATGTATGTTCTTTGCTTTATGCGGACGATGTTGTACTTCTAAATAAATCCGCTACAAGTTTGCAAGATTCTGCGACTAAATTGAATAACTGCTGCAATAGATATGGTATGAAGGTCAGCAATAAAAAGACAAAGACAATGAAAATAGGTACAATCATTGAAAATGTCAACTTTGTTGTGAACAGAGAACCTGTGGAACAAGTAGAACATTTCAGCTACTTAGGCACGATTTTTACTGAAGATGGTAAATTAAATACGGAAATAGACAACAGAATCAACAAAGCTGGTATGGTGGTATGGTAGGCAGTCAATTGAATAAATTCATATGGAATAAGAGAGAAATTAGTCAGAACACAAAATTAGCTGTATACAAGACAGTGTTCAAACCAGTTTTAACTTATGGATCTTAGAGCTGGGTGAGAAATAAAACACTTGACCAAAGACTAGAGACTGCAGATATGAGTCCTAAGAAAGATTAGAGGTGTGAACAGATGGCATCAATGGCAATATCATATTAAAAACAAGGATATTAGGAAAGAACTAGACATTGTCAGCATCCAGGAATGCGTTAACAGAGCTAATCTGAGGTGGTATGGTCACTTAAACAGAATGGGCGAGGAAAGATTAGCAAAACAAGTGTTCTCTGCCAGGTTGTCTGGAAACCGACCCAGAGGAAGACCAAGATATAGGTGGATTGATATGGTACAATGCGCCTTAGACGATAGAAATTGTTGTGTCCCAATTTATGATTTTTACTCTATCTAGTAATTTCCTCTTATCTATGTTCTTCTATTATCTATGCTCGAGATATCACCAAAATTTTTACTAATACTTAAGTTATTTCTCCCCTTAGTACCCCTAATATTTGTATTTATACTATGACTTTTGGGATATTTAGTTTGAGATATTATATACAAAAACAAGGAGAAAGAACTCAAATATGTCTGAAAGTGTAACTATGTTGCAGTCGTGACAGTATCTCGTTTCATGACACATTAATTTCCTGCGTGATTAGGTTCGTATTTTTCAAGTGGTGCATTGGACAGCAATTTCAGACAACTCTTTTATCATTGAACAAAGGTTTATTAAATTCCTTAACATGGTACAATTCAATTTTTGTGATTACTCAATTTAATGCTAAACTAAATACTTACAAACTAACATTAACTTATTACAAGTAATTAGGCTATGATCCTATAATGGGTATTACGATCATGCCGCCATAACAATTCAACACAAATTCATTTGACATGGACAAATAAGATTAATTCACACTATTTAACTATTCAAACTTAAGTAGATTAACTAAACCATTTACTGCACTAACACATAACTAGTATTACGATCATGCCGCCATATACATTCAATACGTAAATTCATTTGACATGGACAAATAAGATTAATTCACACTATTTAACTATTCAAACTTAAGTAGATTAACTAAATCTTTTTCTGCACTAACACACAACTATGACATTTTAATTTTCCTATACATTACAATAGACATGCAAAATTCTCAGGACACTTAATTATTCACATAACATTAACACTAGCCAGCTTACTTTTAATATATTCTGTCAGATACTCAAGTCCAAGTATAAATTTTCCTTGGTCACTTCAACAGTTCCGTATTAGAATAATGATACTTATTAAAGACAAATTTTAGTTAACATTAGATATATTTTACAGTACCTTTCTTTCTTGAGTTTTTCATATGGGCCTTTTTCTGATTGAACTAGCTTGGTATAATCTCTCCGATAATCTGCTACTCCTACGTTCCTTTTGGAGTTGAACTATGCTTACACGGTCTTAAACTTTCGTAATTCAGGACACACTTTGAATCATCTATATGACGGCTGTGCGACTCGCGACGTGGTTATCGATATCTTTATAGCTTTCCCTTTCTCGTGGTTGTCACTGAAGTTGAAACACAAAGAATATGTTTCCTTTTCTTTGACTACATGGCATTCTTCGCTTCTTACATAGGAAATCCGGAATCGAAATCCTGCTCACTTTTGTTTCCATGTTGTGACGACAGAGATATAACCCCAATCTCCACTCAGGAAAACCGCATGAAACCTATGTCACGGAGCTCGTAGAGAACTCCTCGGGAACAGAACCAAAACAAAAACCAAAAAACCTTGTGGGGGGGGTTTCCCAACCCTTTTATACTTGGTCTCCTAACGGCACCCTCTTTAACTTCTTTTCTCCGCCCCTACTTGTTTTTACTTCACCGACCAATTAGGGTGGCGTTTTTTTCTGCCAAACGTCCTTTGGTCGGCGAGCCAAACGATGTCTCAATCCGGGAATTGAATCTAAGCGATTTTCTGTTGTTGTTTTTCTTGTACTAGCCTCTAACTTAATCCTCTTTTCAAAATTTCTCTATGAATTCACTTAATATTTTAATCTCTAGCCTCTCACATACCATTTCTTATGACTAATCCTTTTCTGTCTTACTTAGATAAATTTTCTCTTTTATATCATATTACAACATTAATATATTCTTTCCTTTTGTTAGTTAGTTCAACCAAACACCTTTATTTTATATATATTTTATTGGATGCAAGAATATTTCCTTTTTCTTTTAAATAATTCATTTAAATTAGCTATTAGCCTTTATGCAGGGTTTTTAATTTATTTGCTCTTCATGTTACACCATGATAACTGAGAATTCTACATTCTTAAGATATCAGGTGTAACAAAATATAAGATCTGATAATGATAATATTGGAGTCTTGACAAGTAACAGACTGATTTGGAGGAAAACTGTAGATAGGAAGTTAGTAATGATGTAAATTTTTCATGTAGTGCTATTATATCCTGTACACCCCTTGAGGGTACATGTCAGGAATTTGATGATGATGATATACAATATGTCTATCTGGCTTGTGATGCAAGGAATTTTTGAGTTTTTTCCAACTGAATTAAGTTAATTGATCTCACACAGAGATTCCTTCAAATAAATCAAGCTTTTTATGTCTTGCATGTTTTCATAGACCAGTTTGCCTATTTTGCATCTATAGACAATAGCATGCTAGAAATACCAGCCCTTCTGAGTAGCCAATGAGTGGTTTGAATTAACATAAGCTAAAATGAAAAGATGACATGTTATCTTTCAATTTTGACATTTTTCAATGATTTTCTGATCATGCTGTAATAAAACTTTGCAGGTTTCTTTACTAGAAAATAACAAGAAATGTTATTTCTCCAATGATTATAATAGATGAGAATGAATTCATCTTTAAAAAGATTTACTATGAATTCAGCATGCAATACCTAGCAATTATTATAATAGCCAAATTAAGTTATCACAAGTAATCTACCAGAAACATGTTAACTATGTTATATTAGAAAACAGATTAATGAGATTCCAGTCATTGATACACGGAACTATATTTTGTTTTGATCCTATACCCCCACTGTTTCTTAAACTTTGCATGCCGGCATCCCCTTTTAAAATTTTGGTAATATCAGCATACATCCTCTCAGACAAAGGCAATTTTAGAAAAGTTATAATATTTCAACCAAACATGAATAATTATAAAGGTGTTTATTTGTAAAAAATTTGCATTATAATAAATTACAAACACATGAAACTTTTTTTAAAATATTACTTAAATACATTTTTAGTTATATGAATCCAATATACATACAGCAGGATCAAAAATTATGAAATTAAAATTGTCAATAAATGAAACAAATGAAATTCAGAATTAGTCAGGTCTGATTTTATATTTATTTTTAACCATAGATGGGATTCTATGTCAAAAAGATAGAAAAACCAGCAGATGCATGCATGAGTGATGAAACAGTCGCTGACGACCATCACAATTTAAGATACAAATGATTATGAAATTTAATGAAGAGTTCTGACTGTATAGTTTGAAGTATTCTGAATTTAAACTTTTAATACAAACAGTTCAAACCTTGCAGCTGGAATGCCATTGTGCTGTCAACCAGATGCAACTCTGACAGAGGTCCATCAATACATGCCAAGCGACACATTTTAGTTATCAATTTAGTTTTAATTTTTCAATAACTAAAAATCTAAAGTGCCTCATGCCCTCTGAACACCTTTTGCATACCTTCATGAGTACAGGAAAGTTTCCCCTGAAAGGTGTTCAGGGCAAACATTGCTATATCTGGAATTTGAGATATTTTATTTCCAAGTCCTGAGAATTTCCAGATTATACAATTTTGCTCAAGAAAATCATTTTAAAATATATTTATATTTTTAATATATATTTTTAAATATAACTTTTTAATATATGTAGTTTTTACAATCTCTTTAGTCTTCATTAATAATTTAAAGAACTCTTCATTAATAATTTAATGAAGAGTTCTGACTGTATAGTTTGAAGTATTCTGAATTTAAACTTTTAATACAAACAGTTCAAACCTTGCAGCTGGAATGCCATTGTGCTGTCAACCAGATGCAACTCTGACAGAGGTCCATCAATACATGCCAAGCGACACATTTTAGTTATCAATTTAGTTTTAATTTTTCAATAACTAAAAATCTAAAGTGCCTCATGCCCTCTGAACACCTTTTGCATACCTTCATGAGTACAGGAAAGTTTCCCCTGAAAGGTGTTCAGGGCAAACATTGCTATATCTGGAATTTGAGATATTTTATTTCCAAGTCCTGAGAATTTCCAGATTATACAATTTTGCTCAAGAAAATCATTTTAAAATATATTTATATTTTTAATATATATTTTTAAATATAACTTTTTAATATATGTAGTTTTTACAATCTCTTTAGTCTTTCTTTCTTATCTTCTGCCTCTACTATTTGCTTACTAAACAGATGTTCTATTTTCTGTTGTCTTCTGCAACAACTTCTACCTTCCATTCCTTTCTTTCCTCCTTTTTTACTCCACACCCCAAAATCTCCCTTTTCTTTTGAGACTTTTATCATATTTCCTGTCCTCGTGATCCTGTGATCTCTAAAGATAAATAGCTAGACAGCATCTTATGCATGTACCTGGATTTTGTTTAAGTATAAGCAGTACTGAAGACCACTATCCTTATTTTATGTAAGTTTTAGCACAATCCATGGAAAACTTAAAGGTAAGTTGAAAATTTGGAATTAGCATATTTTTTATTGTCTTAGCCTTATTATTGTTGTCCTTTTGCTGTTTTGTGTACTTGGGAGCCATTTTTGTAGGAATTCATGTGTGGAATTTCATGAGCCCTAAATATGAATTCTTATACATGGCTACTCAGTAATTCAGTTAAGCAGCATAATGGTTGACATGCCTTCTCTCTCTTCAAGAACTCACAGAAATCAAAAGAGTAGTTTGTTATGAAGTATGCTGAAAAATAAAATATTCTTGAAATTATGTGACAAACATTTAATCAGCCACTGAGTTTTTGACAGAAACATCTTCACTGTAGAACAAATAATTTAAAAACTGGAACAAATGCAATGCATAACACCAGAGTTAAATCTGATAATGATATAGGCATATATCATATAGCATCATTAAAACTTGCTATCAGAGTCTATGGACCAGAGAAAACAAGATGTGATATGAGATGAAAGAAAAAATGAATGATTTATTTCTCTTATGATTTAATTCAAGCAAAAGGGCCTCAACTTGATATAATCTTTCATACAGAAAATGACACTTGTAAATGACTAGAATTTTTCTAAGTCAAATGAGAATTGTTATATTAACGCTACTTTGAATCCTCACTATGGTCAGAGGTCTGGTATCATCAAAATTCTGAGTTTGCAGAACTTACTTCTCAGAAATTTGTCCTTATCCTCTATAGATGCCTCATTAAAAAAAAAAAAAATTATATGTTATAAAATAAACCTTTCTTTGTAATGGATATAGTAGTAAATTCATTAAAAATGTTACAAGCCTTTCCAGTCTGCTAAAAAAAAAATACACTACTTGTATATTCCTTTGTGTATGTGAAAGGTGCTTCAAAACAGACTTCTATGCCTTTTCAGTCAATCAACTTAATTTTCAGCACTTAAGTTGAAAGCAGTGACTTCAGCATACTAATAAAAGTGAAAGATCAGTTGTGTCTGCATTAAAGAATAAATATTACTTCTATTACTGTATCAAGGAGCTCAATATGCTCATGGTGAGCATGTCCTGTTTGTCAATCAAAGGATCAGTTGGATGAACACCAAAATTATCCACTAGTCCCAATTTCTGTTTGACAGGTGATACATAGAAAGCTGAAAGCATTTCTGTTGCTTCATTCCAGGATGAAACAACAGAAATTATGGCTGTCTTTTCCATTTACATTACAGAGTGAATAACCTCTTGAATTTCTAGAACTAACCTTTGCCAGCAACGAAAGTGGTTTCTGCAGTGCTGCTGATATAGGTAGTTTGCTAATTAAATCAGTTGTAAAGAATGAGGATCTTAATTACTAAGTTAATAAGCCGAAAGGCTATTTTACCGGCGAAAATGTTAATAGAAAGGGGGATGGTAAATCCCTTTATGTTTTTACAGCCGGGTACGAAACTCAGATCGAAATCCATAGAGTTTCATGCTGAAAAAACTATTCTTTCGTACCTTTGCTTGGAGTTGCCTTGGTGTTGTACTACCCAAGTGATCATTTACACTTGGGTCTGCCGATAGTTTTTTTGGCAAGAAATTCTATGGATATTGATCCGAGTTTCGTACCCGGCTGTAAAAACAAAGGGATTTACCATACCCCTTTCTATTAATGAGGATCTTAGTAAAAATTATATCAATGTCATTCATAGGCAAGTTTTTCTTGTGCATCTTTGATCCAAATGAACAGTGCATTCTCCATGTTTAACATTAGTTTATTGCATACATCAGCTGCATTTTTAGCAGTAAAAATTCAACAAGTTTGCACTGCCTCTCTGATCTCAGTTTCTTGTTTGCTTACTGTATGTTACTTTTGTCGATGCCAAACATGCAGCCTATGTGAGCCCTTCTCAACATTTATCTACAATTTGCATTTTCACATTCATCATCACTTTTAGGCTTTTATCCATCGCTAGATGCACTTCATTTAAAATCCATGGGTATTCACGTAACTACAGTAATTTATTAAGCACAAATGGGCTAATGCACATACACAAAGGACAAGCCATCCCCTAACAGAAACAATTAAAAAAAAAAAAAATTGGAACACCAACTCAGACATCTGCCTTCACCTACATTCAGTGCCCTTGCTCTTTACAGGTCAACTAATGGATACAAAGCAAGACCAAGAAAACAGTTTCAGCAATATATAAGCAAACTTCTTTTTGAAGATGAGGCTTATGAACCAACCTGACATTTACCATATGGCACAGAACAGAGCAACTTGGCTCACTTTCATTTAAGAGACTTGACTTTATCTCCACAAGTTTTGGTTATATGAATATCTCTCTATGATGATAACTGATAATAAGCAATTAAGATTTATCAGTTGTTACTTACGCAATGAATCACCATCATCCCAATAAAGCTGTCCTGATGCTTCGCCATTTCTGTCTGGATAAACGAAAAGACCAAACGGATTTTTCCGCCTAGAAAAAAAAAAAAGGCAAATATATATAAAAAAAATGCACTGATGTATATTAGATACAATTCATTAAAAAACTATGGAGATTCCATACTAATACAAACTAATTAGAAGCTAAGTAGAAGCAAATCTAATGTGGATACTCATAAAATGCACTGCTATTTGAATGAAACGAAAGAGCTAAAAAAAATATAGTATGAAACTGGTAATAGGTATCAACCAGAGATGTAATAATCAAATAAAAATAAGTGAAACATATGAGTGTTATTTCTTAAATTTAATTATTTCAAATTATTTGAACTGTTTCATTATTTCGAATTTTCTCAATATCTGTGTTCAAATAATTCAAACAAATTCATTCACTCTCATATTCACATATTCTATCTTCACATGCTAAAGTACTTTATCTCAAAAATACTCAACTTGCTTTTCAATGGCTTGACAAAACGATTTTCAATTGGTGTGCTGGGGGAGTTTGGGGCAGGGTTGAAAAGAAGTGGTAAGAAAATATAAATTTTAGAAGTGCTATATATTTTTCATAAAAGACCAATAAGAATGAAAACAATAACCACTTGATAAAAAAAAAGTTATCATCGTCATCCTGATATGTACCAACAACGGTTGTTCAAGCTATGGTAAAGCATTACATGACTAAGTTATAAATATTAATAATCTCTAATCAACAATTTTCCTCCAAATCAATCAATTACTAAGCACTCCAATATTGTCATATCTAACATTTTGTGCTACTAAGGCACTTCTGACTGAATCAATCCACCAAGACCTTGGACTTCCTATGGATCTCTTTCCTGCTATCTCGGAATCAAACACCTGTTTTGTTAACCTTTCCTCACCCATTCTATTTAAAGTGGTCATACTACCTTAGATTAGCTCTGCTGACACATTCTTGAATACTAATAATGTCAAGTTCCATTCTAATATCTTCATTTTTAACATGATTCTGCCTTTGATGGCATCATTTTTCCCCTAATTTTTCTCAGAACCCTCATATCTGCAGTCTCTTTAATCAAGTGTTTTGTTTCTAACCAAACATTTCAAATTTTTGATGGATTTTTTTCTACCTCAAGTAGTGATATGCACTCCTCTTTGCATTCCTCTTGATTAATGATTCATCCCTTACCAACTCACTCCAACTATTCTTGCATAGACATTTAGTTTCCACAGCATGTATCTGCTATAAATATTTACATGGTAAGTGTTCAGAACTAGCATCAATTTCTCCTCTCTCTTTACCAAATCCAATGCATGCAGCTGCCACTCCTTCAGAGTCCAACTTCAAATCCATAGAACAGGTTTCTCTTCCTCCTCTCTCATTCCTGCTGCTATACTCTGGAACAGCCTCTCCTCCTAGGTGTTTCCGAAGGAACACAATGCACAGGTCTTCAAAATCTAATGTGAACAAGTTCCTTCATTCTCAAATCTCTTCTCATCCACAGTAGTCACATACTGTAGTTTGACCAAATGATCTCTTGTGTATAGATCCAACATACAAAAAATACACTAACTGCCTACAAGTTCCAATCAAAGCACACTGCTTAAGAAAATTCACTACAGCAAATTATCCACTGTAACACAATATTCATGCATTTCCTATGAGTTTACCATAGAGTCATACATGAACAAATAGCTTATAATTTCTATGTCGTCAAATTCCTGATATGTACCCTTAAGGCTGTAAAGGATACAATACTACCTGATTAAGTTTACATTATTACTAGCTTCCTATCAACAATTTTCCTCCAAATTAGTCATTTGTCATGACTACAATATTGCCAGATCTTACACTTCAGTCTTATAAAGCACTTCTAACTGCATCAATTCAGCTACATCTTGATCAACCTTTGGGTCTTTTCTTGACTCAAATATCTGTTTTGCTAATATTTTTTTTCCATTCTGTTTAAATGACCATATGACATATGATTGCCAAGGATCCCCATTCACATATTCCTGATTGCTAATAATGTCAAGTGACTGTCTACATAAAATCTTCATTTTTCACATGCAATTCATTACTCCTGTCACCTGTCCACTCCTCTTATTGTTCTCAGAATTCTGGTATCTATGGTAAAATGTCAAAGTTGGTTTCATTTTAGACAAATTATGAACTTTACAACCGTGTTTAGAAATAATAATTTTAATTTCCCGACGTTTCAACCTTCATATTAAGATCATCATATGGAGTACAGACATACACATGTATACAGAGACAAGCTATATTACATTTCACACAGTATGCTAAAGAGACAATGATTTTATCAACAGTTATTCTACTGGCCTGACATCTAGTGAAAAATTAGATTAAATTGAATTAAAATAAATGAAATAAAATAAAATAACTACATCAAAGCTATATTCTATTTAAGACAGATAGCATTGGAGAAAAGTTTTTTCCTATAGATAGTTTTATTACAGCAAAAATAATGTCCTAATTTAACATGAGAATTGTTATATTAGATTTAAGATCCAGGATTATCTATAGTCCTATTTATAATTAACTCTTAGGGAGAAAGAGTATGTGGGTAGAATATGTGCCTTCCATATTCTCGGGATTTTTAGAACATCGTTATTGTTAAGATTAGGGTGGTTGATAAGAATTTCACAGGTCTCCTTAAATTTATATTCATACCACGTTTTGGTGCGATGTAAACAATAGGTGCTTTTCCAGTCAATTCTGTGTAAACTATTCAGGGTATGATCAGACAGACCAGTTATTAAATTTAATGTGCCATTTATGTTCCTTTTGTCTGAGAGGAATTGTGCGTCCTGTTTCTCCTATATAGAGCAAATGACAGGTGCAGTGAATACAGTATACTCCGTGGTGGGCCAGTAGATCCTTGAATTAGTTGAGTAAATTTTTTAATTTTGCAAGAGGTTTAAAGATGGCTTTAAGGTTGTATTTCTGTAGTATTCTGTTTATTTTATCTGATATCCCTTTAATGTATGGAATGGTTACAGTTTTATTGTAGTCTATTTATTTTTGTTTTTAAGTGAGGGCTTGTGAAGAATTTTGTTGATAGTATTTTGGCTGTAGCCATTTTTTTGAGGAAGGTATTGCTGATAACTTTTAATTCATCTTTTAGTACTTGTTCACTGGAGCAAATCTTCAAAGGCCTGTTTTTTAGTGTGTTAATGACACCTAGTTTATGTGTTTGGTGGTGGTAGGAGTTTATGTGTATATATTGGCCAGTATCCATAAGTAAACAGTTAAGGAAAGACGTATGACAAGTGTGTCTAGAAACGGAAGTGTGTTCTGCTTTTCAATCTCAATTGTGAATTGTATGCATTTGTGTTGTTTGTTTAGGTGGCTGAGGAAAGTGTCTAATGTGTCTAAAAAAATGGCTACAGCCAAAATGATCACCGTGTAACACTAAAGGAAAGGATTCTGATAATTCATGGAGATCTGATGCACAAGCGATGCAATCACTACAGTAAATTGAAGATGCATGTTTCTGTTTTGATTAACTGACTGGCATTTTTAAAACATTGTAGAGACAGCAATCTTATTCCAAATTATATCAAACTGAAATGAAAATTCACCTCGACGAAGGCACTATGAATATACCATCATATGGAAAAGGAGTTGCTCAAAGAACAGATCCAGGCTACTCGAAAAAACTTGGCTTTTGCTCAAAGCCAGGTCCAGAATTTAAAATCTGAACTTTCAAGTTGTTTGAATCCAGATATTTGGAATATCCTTGAGAGGATTATGGACAACTTGGCCATATCCTTGAAACAAAGAAAGCAAAACTCATATCCAAATTTCTTCGACTTAAAGATCGACAATATCCTGAAAGCCAACGGACATATTTGAATTTCTCCGCAGTGAACAAAAACTGCCAACCACAAGCCTGTGATACCAGAAACAAGGGACCAGAGGAGCCACCAATTGCCTTCAGCAAACAGTAACGTGATCAACCTATCTAACCAAGCCCCGAACAATGATGAACTCTTGCTACTCAGCAAAGGTTTAAACTTTGCCATTGCACCCGAGATAATTAACATACTTGATTTTATTTACCATAGTGAAAGAAGCACAAGATTTCTCCCAACCACCATAGCAGAAAAAAACATTTGGAAACTCAAAATTTTAAATTAAATTATAAGAAAATAATAACTAGCAACCTAATGAAATCCGAATTAGCAGCAGTGAAATCGCTAAAATTAAATCCAGACCTTGTAATTACTAGAGCTGTAATACAACTCGATAAAGGCAGTGCCACAGTTATTTTAAATAGAACATATTTGGAAAAAATGAATCTAATAGTCTCAGACAACAGCTTTTTAACTATAACTCAACCAACCGAATAAAACAGAAAAGCTACTTAAATCAGTCACTACTTGGCCCGAAGATACAGTTAAAAAACATTACTTCTGCACTATGCTTGTTCCCTGAGAATTTACGGTTTACCAAAGATTCACAAACAGAACGTACGGTCCTGGCGATAGTTCAAGGTACAGACAGCCCAATTACAACATAGCCAAGAAACTAGCATCAACACTTGAGTTGGCAGGTCATTCCCCCTCCTATTAAAGACACACAACACTTTGTAAACAAAATCAAAGATCACCTTTTTCCACATCACAGTGGAAAAAGGTGATCTATTAGTCAGTTTTGATGTCTCTGCCCTCTTCACAAATGTCCCAATCAATGACACAATCCTCCTATTACAGGACAAATTCCCTCCTGATATCACAGTGCTCTTTGCACATGTACTATGTTTTGGCTATTTTGTGTAGCAAAACTTTCTACCTGTGCTTTCACCATTGCCTCCCCACCCCAACTGCTAACTTACATGGAATATTTTGAGCAACGTGCTCTAGATTCCTCTCCTTTAAAACCCAAAGTCTGGCTTAGATACGTTGACAAGAAACAAAAACATACAATAAACAATTGAGATTGAAAAGCAGAACACATGTCCATTTCTAGATACACTTGTCACATGTCTTCCTTCTGGCAGTCTTTCCTTCACTGTTTACCATGGAAACCGACACATACTGGCCAATATATACACATAAACTCCTACCACCACCAAACAAAAACTAGGTATCATTGACACACTAAAAAAACAGGGCTTTGAAGATTTGCTCCAATGAACAAGCACTTAAAGATGAATTAACACACTTCTGTTTCTAGATACACTTGTCACATGTCTTCCTTCTGGAAGTCTTTCCTTTACTGTTTACCATAGAAACTGACACATACTGGCCAATATATACACAAACTCCTACCACCACCACCACCACCAAACACAAAAACTAGGTAACTGGTAATTAGTTTACGGAATTAACAACGCAAGTTGGCATCCCTTATCCGCTCTACCAAAGACCAACCACTTCCCCTAGACCTACCTGGTGTATACCAGGTCCCTTGCAGCTGCAAATTGTCCTACTTTGGCCACACAGGCAGAACAACAAATATCAGGATTTCAGAACACAAAGACTACATCCGGTTTCACCAATACAGCCGCTCTGGGCTGGCAGACCATGCCTTAGATACCCACCATAGAATTCGTTGGAAGAAAACAAAAATAATACACCGCAGCAAGTTTAAATACGAAAGATCATTAAAGGAATCTTCATCAGCTCTAAAAAACGTTCCTAACCTCAACAAATTTGGGTGAAACTACCCCAAATTTGGGAGACTTACATTAGGAGAACTTCAGCCCAACTGCCAAGACAACCAAATTAGCCCACCAGAGGGCACCACTAGGACTTTAGGAACAATATCAGTTTCTTGCTTTCTTCCTCATTTGCTTTTGTTAGTGCCTGCGTGCACATACCATATCTTTATGTTCCTGAAGATGGCAACGTGACGTTGCCGAAATATAGAAGTTATTCATTAAAGTCATCTTTAATTAATATACTTTATATGCGTTGTTAATTCCATAAACTAATTACCAGTTATGTATGACCAATGTATAAGCCTTGCTACTAGAACAAAAACTAGGTGTCATTAACACACTAAAAAACAGGCCTTTGAAGATTTCCTCCAATGAACAAGCACTTAAAGATGAATTAAAAGCTATCAGCAATACCTTCCTAAAAAATGGCTACAGCCAAATTACCATCAACAAAATTCTTCACAAGACCTCACTTAAAAACAAAAATAAACTAGACTATAATAAAACTGTAGCCAGTCCATACATTAAAGAGAAATCAGATAAAATAAACAGAATACTATAGAAATACAACCTTAAAGCCACCTTTAAACCTCCTGCAAAATTAAAAAACTTACTCAACTAATCCAAGGATCCACTTCCTTTGTTGGCCCACCACCTGTAATTAGCTCTATCTAGGAGAAACAGGATGCACAATTCCTATCAGACAAAAGGAACATAAATGGCACATTAAATTTAATAACTATGGTGAAGCTGGAATGTTTGATCATGCCCTGAATACTTTACATAGAATTGACTGGAAAAGTACCTGTTGTTTACATCACACCAAAACATAGTATGAATGTAAATTTAAGGAGGCCTGTGAAATTCTTATCAACCACCCTAATCTTAACAATAATGATGGTCTAAAAATCCCAAGAATGTGGAAGGCACATATTCTACCCACATAACCTTTCTCCCTAAGAGTTAATTATAAATAGGACTATAGGTAATTCAGCATCTTAAATCTAATATAACAATTCTCACGTTAAATTAGGACATTGTGTTTGCTGTAATCAAACTATTTATAGGAAAAAACGTTTCCCCAATGCTGTCTTAAATAGAATATAGTTTTGATGTAGTTATTTTATTTTATTTCATTTATTTTAATTCAATTTAATCTAATTTTTCACTAGATGTCAGGCCAGTAGAAGAACCCATAATGAAATCATTGGCTCTTTAGCATAACGTGTGAAATTAATATAGCTTGTCTCTGTATATATGTGTATACTCCAGATGATCTTAATATGAAGGTCAAAATGTCGGAAAATTAAAATTATTTCTAACACAGTTGTAGAGTCCATAATTTGTCTAAAAAATGAATGCTGATCACCGTATAACATTAAAGGAAAGGATCAAAATTGGTTTAAAACTGTCTTGTATACCACTAAAACTTAGCTGATTTCTTTCTTATACCATATAAATTTATTCAACTGTTTCTCACTGTTGGTTAGAGATGGAGAGTATTTTTTACTTTTTTTTTTTGTGCATGCAATCCTCCCATTTGTACCATTAACAAATTACTTCCTTGATTTCAAGTGGCACACAGATTGGTATATTAAGATATCACATGTAATCACCATCTTGACTTCTAAATTAATCTATTCACCAAGTAAGATAGTGAGTCTTTTCAGACATCATTATAACCAAAAGAAAATATCTTTAATTTATGAATAAATACACCAATATATTCTTCCAACACAGAAAAACATCATATATAATTGAAAGGAGGCTGTGTTGCTATGCTAACAGTTTTTATCCATTATGGACAAAACTTCTAAAATTTTAGTTACTTGCTTCCCACAGAACTCTTTCTTGAATTCATACAGGAGGAACTAATACAGAAATTGCTTCTTATTTAAGAGCAACATAAATCATTTAAATTCTTCCTGCATCTCAAAATTACAGAATACTAAATTTAGAGAACTAAATTAATACTAAATTACAGAATACTAAAAAAAAGTATCTCTTCTTCATTTAAAACATTTCAGTATCACTTGCCATATGAAATTTATAGCAGTCATCATTGAATAAACTGCTAAAATTATATCAACAATTTCAAATCACTTTAGAATGAATTTAATTTTTATGAGTCTCAAGCATATGTCATTGAAGAAATAACTAAAACCATATCAAGAGCTTGAAATTACTCTACAAACAATATTAAATAATATAATATATATATATATATATATATATATATATATATAATATATATATAAATAAAGGATTCTCTCTCTATGTTTAACCTTTTTCTTAATGTTAATTTCTGTTCAATCTTCATACATTGAAGTTACAGGAGCCACAACAATACTTTCTTTCATTCTCTTTTCCTCCTTCTAAACAGAAATACAGCAAAGTGACTTCCATTTCAGTCCATCATTGTATGCGACTATTATTTCAGTGTTTGTTTGAAAAGCTAACAAAGTCCTGCTCATAGTAGAGAAAAGTTATTAATAATTTTGTTAAAAAACAAGTAGAGTTTATAAAATTTCTTACTTAAATTAAGGGGATATTAAATCCCACATAGTTTTAAAACCGAATAAGAAACTCAAAGATTGGAATCAAAGAGTTTCTTGCCGAATATAGTAAACTATAAAGTATCGGCGACACTAGCGTTAGGAAATGCAAGTGATCCTAGTACGTAGTACAATACCGGGCAACTCGTTGCAAAGGTGGGGGAGTTCAGATCGCTATTCTTAGGTATTTTCCATAATGTAAAAACACATTTCCTAGGAAATGTATGCTGTTATTACATTATGGAGGGAGGTCACTACCCAGACCGGTTTCAGCCTTTTTTGAGGCTTCATCAGTGAGTAGCTAGACCTAATACCAAAGTGTATAGCGAAAAGAACTTATATACTCTGCGAACGAGTTATCCAAACAGGTGCAACCATTAAGTTACTTAAATATAAAGAGCTAATAAGCTTCATTTCGGCAATGAAAACATTACTTAAATTAAGGGGATATTAAATCCCACATAGTTTTAAAACAGAATAAGAAACTCAAAGATTGGAATCAGAGAGTTTCTTGCCGAATATAGTAAACTATAAAGTATCGGCGACACTAGCGTTAGCAAATGCAAGTGATCCTAGTACGTAGTACTAGGATCTTCTTTAGGAAACTTCTTTTCACTATACACTTTGGTATTAGGTCTAGCTACTCACTGATGAAGCCTCAAAAAAGGCTGAAACCGGTCTGGGTAGTGACCTCCCTCCATAATGTAATAACAGCATACAGTTCCTAGGAAATGTGTTTTTACATTATGGAAAATACCTAAGAATAGCGATCTGAACTCCCCCACCTTTGCAACGAGTTGCCCGGTATTGTACTACGTACTAGGATCACTTGCATTTGCTAACGCTAGTGTCGCCGATACTTTATAGTTTACTATATTCGGCAAGAAACTCTCTGATTCCAATCTTTGAGTTTCTTATTAGGTTTTAAAACTATGTGGGATTTAATATCCCCTTAATTTAAGTAATGTTTTCATTGCCGAAATGAAGCTTATTAGCTCTTTATATTTAAGTAAAATTTCTTAATTTCACAATTTTTAAGCACCGAGGTAAATTCATTTAATCACTTCCAAAATGTAACTATAGTGGCAACTTTGATATAACTGCCGCCCTGGTTGGCCAAGTGGTCAGCATATCTGCTTTCTAGCCAAAAGGCTGCGGGTTCGGATCCTGCCATGGGCATGGATAATTGTGAAAATACTAGTGGTGGTCGGCGGTAGATGGCGTTGGTGTAGATAATCAAGGTAGTTGCAGTTGGTGGAGTGGGTGCCCTCCCTCGATGAGTCTTTGGACTCCCTGGAGGTGTTATGTAATAATAATAAGTAACAGACAGCATACAAAAAAATTTAGCAAACTATATGTACAGATTTATTTTCTAAACTTCTCATCTTAATAATTTCATTTATACTTAAGGAAGAGTTCAGTGGAAAAAAATTAAAATCTGTAAACATTTTGCTCACGACATAAAAAGAAACAAATGTTTAAATAACTTTATTAAGTAGCATTTTATAGTAAATTTTATAAAATAATATTTTTAATGACTTATAATTTATAATAAACTTCTGAAAGTTTTATTTTTTTGTGTTTAATTTGTGGGATATCTGAATTTCAATAGAGATAACCTTACACCACACATCAGTTTCTATTATTTATTTCCATATTTTATTTGCCATCTTCATTAAACAGTTGAAATTTATCACAGGCAAAATTAAGTATTTGCTATACTGTAAATGAGCTTTGAGATATAATTAACTCTTTCCTTTTGCACAAGTTATAACTATTCAAACTGTTAGCTGGCATAACTGAATTTTACTTGTGTTAAAGATGAAACATTAGACAAAACAGCTTTTAGCAATTCTTCTTTTAATAATTGAAAGGAAAACATTAAGTATCATTCACTGTCTATTACTTCAGCTTCCACCACATAATTCTATTCAAGTATTCAACAAATTTACTATTAAGAGAAGGAAAGTTTTCAAGTTTAAAAATTATAATGATTGCTGAACAACAGAATTATATAAAATGCTAAACAGACTACAATTAAACATGAAAAAGGCAAGTATTGATGAATAAAGAAAAAATTGTACAGCGGTAGACAAGATACTGTAGTGAGTTATATGAAGAAAAACTAGATTCAGATAGCATTGGGAAACTGACTGAAGAATTGAAGCAGATACCACCACCAGGTAATGAGCATGATATGGACATTTTAAGAGGAGAGGTAGAAAAAGCAATAGGACAGCTAAAACACAACAAGAGTCCTGGTAACGATAACATTACTGGAGAAATTATTAAATATGGTGGTGAAAGTATGGTTACAGAAATGCACCAACTATGTAATATGGTATGGAAAGAAGGGAAAATGCCAGAGGAGTGGGTGAAATCAATATTAGTAACATTATACAAGAAAGGAAATAAGCTAGAATGTAAAAATTATAGAACAATTGCCTTGATAAGTCACCTTGGTAAAGTGATGATGATCATATTGACAGAAAGATTGAGAACACAATTGGAAGCATACCTTGCAGATGAGCAAGCAGGATTTAGGAAGGACAGAACTACAATTCAACAGATTTTGACAATGAGGTTAATAGCAGAGAAAGCTAGGAGAAAAAACAAAAACATATATACTTGCTTTGTTGACTTTCAGAAAGCATTTGACAGTATTGACCAGATAGTGAAATTAGCAGTTCTGGAATCCTATGGAATTGATAAAAAACTAATAGCTATATTAAAAGATGTTTACCAGAATGCAGTTGCAGCAGTTAGAATAGGTGATGATTTGGGGAAATGATTTAAAACAAGCAGAGGTACTAGACAGGGAGACCCAATATCACCAAGCATTTTCATCGCACATTTAGAAAGAGCAATGGATAAAATGAAAGAAGATGCCAACGGAATATCTGTACATGGAATGAGAATTAACAATCTGAGATTTGCAGATGACATTGTTATTATTGAAGACGACGAAAGAGAACTACAAAAAACACTGAAACTGTTAAATGAGGAAGGGAAAAGATTTGGACTTGTTATGAACTTTGAAAAAACAAAGACAATGGTATTTGGTGAGAAGAACATGAAACAACAGATACAAGTGGATGGAACTGATATAGAAAATGTAGAACAATTCACATATTTGGGAAGTAAACTGACTTGGACTGTAAAAAAGAAATAAAGATCAGGATTGCAAAGGGAAGAACAAATCTGAAGGCCATGGATAGCATCTGGAAAAGTAAAGTGATCAGTCTGCAAACAAAACTAAGAGTATTGGAAACATGCATCTTCAGCAGTGTACTGTATGGATCTGAAACATGGTAATAAATAAGGAATCAAGAAAAAGAATTTTGGCATTTGAAAGAACCTGTTACAGGAAGATTCTAAGAATAGGATGGGTACAGAAAATCACCAATGACGAGCTCTATCAGAAGATACAACCAAAACAGAATCTAATGCAGAAGATTATAAAACGGAAGCTGCAATTATTTGGACACATCTGTAGAATGAGTGAGGACTGGAAGATAAAGACATTTATGTTTGGTATTTTGGATGGTTTAAACAGAAGAGGTAGACCATACAGAGAATGGATAGATGATATAAAAGACTGGGTGTACAAAAACTGCGACACTATGCACTGAACAAAGAAAGGTGGAAGAAGATAGTGAAACAGGCATCAGACATCAACAGGCAGTGAGCCTATGATTCGTGATGATGAAACAACAGAATTCAGCCAATTTTTAAATATAAATTGTTTACATTTTTTCCATTCTCTTTATTTATGAAAATAAAGAAGATGGAAAAAAAAAATTCCACTTACTAACTTACATCTCAGTTGTAGTAGTAGCAGTTGGTGTAATCATCTGTATAAGGAAAATATAACCACTACGTATAACAATTCCATTCATTTCAGTTAAAGATGATACAAAAGTGTAATTGCTTCCATCACTGCTTATTTGTGTTCCATTAGCGCAATACCAGATGTCTGCTGGAAGGTAGCCTGTCACTTCTGTGACTCCCTATTATTTAGAGGAGAAAAAAAAACTTGCATAGTATTAATACAGATTTATATGCTAAACTTCTAATGTTAATAATTAATTTCATTTATTCTTAAGCAAGATAAAAATAATTTGATTTTTTGTGCTTTTTTTCATAAAACTTTTTGGGAATTTTCTGACCATAAAACAACTAAAAGTACAAATAAATGGTACACACATTCACCCACCCACACACTCTTCCAATTATCTGAATACCAAATAACCAACCACCACTTAATCTTTTCTTTTAATTAGTTAGCACAACATCTGACTAATGTTACAACACCATGTAACACACATTCAATTAATTGCATCATCCACTAACATCAAATATAACTGTATTCAACCAGAAAATCTATGTAATCAAGAATTGAGAGATTACTGTACATATTTTAGCTATCCTAAAGTTTATCAAATATAGTAACAGAAATTACAAAATAAAAAAGTGAATACATTTTTTATTCATTTTAATAAAACAGCCAGTGTCTATTGATATCTATCCAGAAACATTTATCAGCAAATAATGGGAGCTATCATCATCAAATTGTTGATGTGTACCCTCAAAGGGTGTAAAGGATGCTATAATGTATTACATGAAACTCGACATTATTACAACTTCTGATAAAGGAAAGTTCTGATATCACCTCCCTCTTCACAAATGTACCTCTTAATATCTTGGCTTATTTATCTCAATATTTCAGCTGATACAGCAGATTTATTCAAATTTGTCATATTTTGATATTTCACATGGAAAGAAAAACTTTATAAACAAATGGAAGGAACTGGCATAGGTTTCTCTTCATTCCCAATTTTGGTACGCTGGTTTTTAGAATATTTAAAAAATAGTATACCAGAAAAAAATTTCAACTTCTTTAAAATGATCCATGTGAATCTGTTACATCAATGACATCTCTACTATATGAAAGACAAGGATCAAGTAGTATGGTTATTTCAACAAAAAATCAATTGTTTGCATCCTAGTTTATACTGGAAGGAGAATCACAAGAAGCATTATTCTTAATGGATGTCTCTCTACTTTAATCTACTATAAACCAACTTTCTCTAAGTTGCACACACAATCTTCTACACATCATCCATTTAAAAAATAAAAATTAATTAAATCTCTAGTGTCAAGAGATCACAAAATTTACTCTTCATAAGCAGCTCTAACAAAAAATCTCAATTATCACGGAGACTTCTTTTCTCAATGGTTACAATCCCAAAATAACTCATGAAAATTATCAACAATTTTTCTTCACATCCATCAAATCACATTGAAATTCAGAGAATTCTTATTCCATTATGTTAAAAAAGGTACCTCAGTGTATTGCAAGGGTTCTTAAGAAATTTCAGCCACTATCAAACCTATCAATCAAAGCGATCTGCGATTAACCTCTATGCTGATGCAACCTACCTGCATTAGTCAAACAAGCTGTTCAAATGAAAAATGTACTTCTGAACATTGATGTTGCATCAGATTATTAAACCTTATAAGTCTGGATTAGCCCAGCAAGGAGATGACACTAGTCAAAGGATGATCCTTTAGAACAATACCAAGTTGCTGTACAGAGACTTAAGGATGGGGGGGGGGGATCAGTTGTTGGCTGATGATGCAAAAGGAGAGGGCAATAGTTGATAAAGATGATGTAGATATCCAGCAGGATGATTTAAATAAATTGGCAGTGTGGGCAAAGGACAATGGTTGTCAATTTAATGTTGCAAAATGTGAGGTAACTTTTGCAAAAGTTAACAAAAGAGCTCAGAGTATTACCTGGATGTTGAACACATTGACAAGTGGAAATAGAGAGATTTGGCTAAATGTTTACTACTGTGCAGATTTGTTCACTTGGATTTCTTGGCGATCAGGAAGTGGTGGAGTGGATTCAGAGATGAGTTCATTCAGAGATCAAGCTGTGGAATGCTCCCTATGATGATAGACAGAAAGAGAAGGTGAAACATGATAGAAACGGATAATTTACCAAAGGGATTCTATAAGACTCACACAAAAGAAATTTTTCATACATAAGTGAGAAGAGAACAAGGGGAGGGATTACCCCTAAAGGTTGTGTAAGAGTACTAAGGGTTGTGCAAACTAAGTTCTATACTTGGAAAGTGGTGAATGAATGAGTGGAATGGATTGCCAGAGGTAGTTGTGAGTGCTGCAGTGGTGAATAAGTTTAAGGAGAGGCATGATAGGTGTTGTGTGAATAATGTTTAGTAAGGATCTCCCACAACAAGTCTTTTTATTCCGTGGCAATACTAAATGATATTAGAGAAAGGCTTAAATACAGTTATTTGTAGATGATGCAAGATTGGGGAGTTAGGAGAAATAGAGCAGATGTAGCTTTGCAAGAGGACCTAAATAAACTGTCTGAATGGGCGAGTGTGTGGGGTTGTCAGTTTAATGTTGCAAAGTGTAAGGTTTTAAAATTTGGGAAACAAAGATGGGATGCAGAGTATAGGATTGGTATGGATATTTTGGAAGAGGTGGAGGAGTTGGGGATTGTGGCAAATAGAGACTTGAAATTTTGTAGACATCTTACTAAAATTGTAAGGACACACCAGATTATGGGCATGATGCAGAGAACACCAATATTTAGAAGTAAGGATCCTTTGACTCTATTGTACAAGACTTTGATCAGGAAACATTGATTACTGTGCACAGATTTGGTTGTCAGGTTTTCAAAAGGATAATGAGATGTTGGAAAGGGTTCAGAGACAATTAAGTCAGTTTCTGGACTCTGGAATATGAGGACAGATTGAGAGAATGCAAATTATAGAGCCCAGTGTACATAAGGAAGAAGAGGAGACATGATCAACAGTATTAGTTGGTAAGAAGTAATTACCAAATTAGCATGGATGAGATTTTTCTCATAGAATATCTGGAGATAGGGGGAGAACAAGAAGCAAGAACAAGATGATGAGTAGATATTTTTTGCATGGAGAGTGACGGGTGATTGGAATGCCTTGCCCCTGAGTGTGTTGACCTGTGTGAGAGAGTGGAACATTCCATGATGAGTCTCTCGACTCCATGGAGGTCTGTTGATAATAATAATAAGTATTCTTGTTAGTGGTGGAACCAAAACACATGCTTTTACCCCCTTTTCTTTGAAGTAAGGTCAGAAGAATTGAAAAGGAATTGGCGTTTTTTCATAGAACAATAAATCAGTCTACAGCTGGAAGGAGAATTGCTTCTTTAGCAAGAGACTATACTTTCTTTTGCCATAATATCTGATTTCTTACTACTTTAAAAACAGAATTTTAGCCAATGCTAAGCATCAAATTTCTCATTAAATCAGATCAAATCAAATCAAATCTGATTCCAGATATGTAACTTCAGAGGATGCTATAATAGTAATGTCAACTGAATCATGTAGTACTACCTATCTACCATAGGACTAATTTAAAAAAAAAAAAATCTCAAAATGAATGTTATTAGATGGGACAAAAATACAATCAAATTTTATATTTCAGTCTTCTAAGGCATATCTACATATCATACAGGATACAGCGAAGACGTATCTCGGCCCAATAAGAAAACAAAGAGACCAATGGATATCAGATTCAACATGGGAACTAATCAAAAGAAGGCGGTTGGAAAAACAAAGAGACACAGGGACCGAAGAATACAAGAGATTACATAGAGAAATCAGAAGAGCCATCAAGCAGGACAAGGAAAAGTTCTATACTAATAAATTTGAATAAACAGAGCTCCAGATGAGAAGGCATAATTATCTCATCTCATCTTCTTTATACCCTCTTTTACCTTGCGGTGTTGAGGGTCCATTGATCATCGGACCTTACTCCGTTTACAGGATAAGGTGGTCAGCCCTATGCCCCAGTATATCCTATGGCCTGTAGTGTTAAGTTCTCAAGGCCAGTTTGCCTGCTTTGCGGGATGAAAAACCCCAGAATAAACTGGGGAAAAAACCCTGCTGTCCACGCCCAAGACTGGCTAACTTGGCTATGGCTGAGGAAGATCCTTCAGCTCCTCACGTCACTGATGGGAATCGAACCTAGGACACTCCTTCCCAAGGCATATGGTTGCGAAGCGCATAGCCACTAATCTAACCACGCGGATTTATAAATTAATTAAGGCATAATTATAAAAGGATGTTTTATTTAGTTTGTGACTTAAAGCACAAGTTTAAGCCTAAATTGAATGTCATCAAAGACAGGAACGGATCATTACTAATGATCCGTTCCTGAGAAAAAGAATGAAAGAATACTGTGAGGAACTGTACAGCAGAGTGGATAAAGAAAATGTGGAGTCCTCCCACCAAGAAAATTTTGATTTGGAACCTCCTCCACTTAGGCATGAAGTTGAAAGAGCAGTTAAGCAGCTCAACAGCAATAAGGTCCCAGGTGCAGATGAAATCCCAGCAGAGTTAATTAAGGCCACAGGGGATGGAGGGATAAGAGTGTTTCATAGATTGATTACAAAGATATGGGAGACAGGATCATGGCCTAGAGACTGGAAGAAGTCAGTTTTCATACCACTACACAAGAAAGGTGATATGAAGGCACGCAAGAATTATAGAACTATTAGTTTGATATCTCATGCAAGCAAAATTTTATTAAAGATCATGCTAAATAGGATTGAGGCCAAAGTTGAGGCAGAGATGCCCGAGGAACAAGCAGGTTTTAGGAAAGGTAGGGACACCAGAGATCAGATCCTTTGCCTTAGACAGATCATAGAAAAATATAAAGAATTCAGACTCCCTCTGGTAATGTGTTTCTTAGACTACTCTAAAGCTTTTGACTGTGTTGAGCATGTGAAACTGTGGGAAGTAATGAAAAGAATGGGTTTTCCTCAACACACTATTAGGTTGATAGCCAACTTGTATAAGGAGCAAGAAGCCACAGTAAGAACAGGTGTTGGATTGACTGACTGGCTTCAAGTTGGAAAAGGAGTTAGACAAGGATGTTTATTTTCTCCTCACTTGTTTAGTATATATGCAGAAGACATCATGCGTGAAGCATTGGATGAGCTCAGGACAGGAATTACGATAGGAGGTAGATTGATCAGTAATCTGAGGTACGCTGATGATACAGTACTCCTTTGTAATGACATGGAAGAACTAGGACTCATTCTTGACAAAGTTAACAAGATCAGTAATAACAGAGGACTTCAACTCAATTCTAGCAAGACAAAGATCATGGTTCTCAAAGAAAAAACAAACAGAGAAGCTCTTGAGAAACAAATGTATCTTAATGGAGAAAGAATTGAGGAAGTCGGCAAGTTTGAGTACCTGGGATCCATTATTAATGTGAAGAATTGTTGTTCAGAAGATGTCAGAAAAAAGTTAGGAATGGCTAAAACAACAGTCAGAAACCTGTCTAAAATCTGGAAGGATGGATCTATCTCCATGGGAACAAAATTGAGGATTTTAGATGCAGTTGTTTTTTCCAACAGCGACTTATGGATGCAAGACTTGGAACCTAAAGAAGTCAGATAGGAAACGGATATCTGCTTTTGAGATGTGGTGTTACAGAAGGCTGTTGAGGATATCATATACTGAAGGGCGTACAACAAATGAATGGGTGTTAGAAAAGATTAGTAGAACTTTAAGGCTCCTTAAGGATATTGACAGAAGAAAGTTAAAATATTTTGGACACATAGAAAGGATGGAAGGAGGACTTCTCAGAACAGTAACAGAAGGTAAAGTTCCTGGAAAAAGAGGCAGGGGTAGACCATCAATGAGATGGATGGATGGCGTGTGTGGAGTGACTGATCTTCAGAGAGTTGAGGCTGCCAGAAAAGCAAACAACAGGACTACATGGCGAGGTCTGGTGTGGAACATCATCGAGCATCGGAGTGACCATACGGCATCTGCAGATGCCCAGCGAACATAGAGAGAGAGAAAAGGCATATCTAATCCAAATCCTAATCCAAACTGACAGAAACAGATTCAATTCATATGTTTATGTCTAACCTCAGCCACCCATCCAGCATGACCAGAGTAGATGAGGCCATATAAATAAAGAATATAGTATGTGCCAAAAACTGGGTCGTTTGAAGTAGGGAAAAAAAGAAAAGTTTCAGAACACGAGAGGAGGTAGAAAAATTTTTTTTTTTTTAAGCGCAATTTTTTCACAAATATTTTTTACCATATGGAATAATTATCCATTTTGCTTTGTTTTAGATGGCTGCTTAGGGTAAATGACTTAAATATTTGATTAAAAGTTTTCATCAGCATAGCAATGTCTAGATTAGGTGACCATGGCATTAATACAAATCATCATATTAAATGCAAGACATGAGCAGTCCTTTAAAAATCTGCAAGTTTATTCAAAGAATGCTGCATAGATTTTCTACATTAACCAAATTTTACTAAAGCTGATTCCAAGGGAATTGGGAAATACTTAAAAAAAAAAAAAATATATATATATTTAAATAGAGATGTCACTATCATTTTAAACATAACTTTTTTAATTGATCTGGATCGTTAATTGCTTAGCTTTAGCTGCTGTTGCTCTGATGATGTTAGTGCAACCACAGAGGAATGTTAGCTGTAACGTTTTATAATCGATTTTAAAATTCTTTTCCCTCAAAACATTTATTATCCATTAAATTATTTGTAATAATGTTACACACACAGAAACTAAAAAATAAAGAACAATGTCAAGTGTTCCTTCCTTTCCTCTTAATATCTTTATTTTTCATATGATTCTGATTTCATTTCCTCTAATGTTTCGAAGGACATCCATATTTCTAGTTTATGTATAGAAAGGCTTAGGTATATTGTTGATTATTCATAATAGTGCTGCATGTGATATAAATAACACCAAGAGAGGAAAAATTAATTTACTGAACTTCCTAATATTTCACGGTTTTTCTACCCAGCATCTTCAGAGCACAAATTATAACTGTGATAAGCACACAGGCACTACACTAAATCATTAGAAACAATTATAATACAGTAACCATAGCAAGAATGCAGAGAGATGACAAATATGAGTAAAGTCAGTGTGCACCCTTGTTTTACACATGATTTTATATCAAATGTTTTTTTTTTATCACCTTCAATTCTAACTGCTGACTTACAACTTCTTCCTCTCAACTAACTGCTTGCAATAAAAATCAGAACCTGAAACCCTGAATCCAGATTGTTCTTCAAGTTTCCACAATTTTTTTTAGCTACATTTAAAATAGTTTTCTTGCATAAACCTTACTTGGAAACTCAGTAGCTTTACACACACACACACACACACACACACACACACACACACACACACACACACACACACGTATGTATGTATGCATGCATGCATGTCTGTCTGCGTGGTTAGCTGAGTGGCTATGTGCTTTGCAACCATATGTCTGGGGGAAAAGTGTCCTAGGTTTGATTCCCGTCGACGACGTGAGAAGTTTAAGGACTGCCGGTTTGCCTCCCACGGAGTAGGCAAACCGACCCCATGAACACACTTCGACAGACATGGATACTACCAGGAATAAGGAACAACCAACCTATTCTGCAGGATTATCAGTTACGGAAGCTTATATGGTAAAATGTGTAGGCCTGCTTGAAAGAGTAACATACGATGCCGATGATACACACACATACATATATATTTCTCACTTTGCGAATTTTTATCTTTACAAATTTTTTGGATTGGAATTTTTATTTTCTACACTAAATCATTAGAAACAATTATAATACAGTAACTATGACAAGAACACAAAGAGATGACAAATATGAGTAAAGTTAGTGTGTGAGTAAAGTTAGTTGGAATTTTTATTTTCATGTCTGGGAGTCCCACCAGAACACCTGAGCTTGGTGGTGGAAGATCAGATCAGTGGAAGTTCCTCTTGCAGCTGCTGCCTCCACAACCCAATTAGGAAAGGTGGGCCTTGAAGATGGATGGATGGATTTTTATTTTTAATTGTACATGATGAAGACGATTATGGGCGTGTACTGGGAAAATTACGCAGCATGTAATGACATAATGATCAGTTAGAATGAGCCTTGGCGATGCGAGTGTGTTATTCATAGCTTTTTTCAGTTACACCTGATTTTTTATTTTGTTTCTTTTTAACTATAACTCTTTCACTTTTCCAACAATGTCAGAAAGCAGCAGCAGTGCAAAACCAGAAAATGAGCAAAAGAAACAAAGAAAAGGAATTATATTAGAAAAAAAAAATGAAATAATTACCAGCCATCAAGTGGGTAGCACTGTTAAAAAGCTCTTTCTGGGACATTTTCTCTTGCTGCTTCTACAGTTTGAAAGATAAATTTGAAATTTATCTTTTGAAAGATAAACGCACCATTTGAAAGATAAAGAAAAAATATTTGAAAGTAGTAAAAATGCTCAATCTATGCACTCTACATTAATAAGGAAACAGGCAGTATAATTCCCCATATGGACCTGTTAACTGCTTGGATAAATGACCAAACTCAACGGTTAATCATGTCTATTACCTATGCAATGATTTGCACTAAAGCATTAGCCATTTTTAAAATGCTGAAAGACCAAAAAAGGGAATGCAAAGAGACTTTTGCTGCAAGTAGTGGTGTTTGACTGCTATAAAAAGCGAATTGTTGGCATATCATTAAAGTATAAGGCGAAACTGCAAGCACCAATAATAAGGCAGCAAAATCTTATCCAGAAAAATTAGAAGAAATAATTAAAGAAAGAAATTACTTGCAATTGCAGATTTTTAACATCAATAAGACTGGCCTTTTTTGGAAACAGATGCCTGCAAGAACATACATAGCAAAAGAAGAATCCTCAATGTCAGATTTTAAAGCATCAAAAGATCACATCATTCTACAATTAGGAGGAATTGCTGCTAATGATTGAAAGTTAAAACCCTTATTTGTGCATCGATTAGAAAATCCAAGAAGCTTAAAAGGAATTCATAAAGATACTCTCTGAGTAATATGGAAGGCAAATAAGAAGGCTTGGCTTATGGATTCCCTATTTGAAGATTGGCTTATGCATCACTTCCTGAAGTGAAGCTTTATTGTGAGAAAAAACAAATTCCATTTAAAGTGCTTCTGATAATTGACAACACACCTAGCCATCCCTCATTAGTAGGTTACATTTGGCATAATATAAAAATAGTCTTTTTACCTCCAAATACAATCAATGGATCAGGGAGTGATTGCTACATTTAAAGCACATTATATCAAAGAGATTTTTGAAATGTTAATAGACGCAACTGATAAAGAAGGAAACTTTTCTATCAAAGAGTTTTGGAAGAGACTCAACATTTTAGACACATTTTGGGTAATGCAGAGCACCTGGCATAAAGTTTCCGAAAAAACTATGAAAGAAGTATGGTATAAACTTTACCCTCACTTTAATGATCATTTAAAAGGTTTTGAAGATCCAACAAAGATTGTGAATTCTGAAACTAAAGTGATCTTAGATATGGCTAACCAGTTGTAAATGGAAATTTTGGAAGGTGATGTTAATGATCAATCTCAATCATTAACAATCTCTGCTTCAATCTCACGCTATGGAACTCTCATCCAATGATCTCCTTCCTTGAATTAGAGGAAATAGAAAGAAACAAAGACGAAAAAGACAAAGAAGATAACAAATATGAAGTTCCAACTCGATTTTTCACTTTAAAAGGCCTAGAAGAAGTATTTAAACTTCTCGGAAAAAGCTCAAGCAATCTTTGACTCACAAGATTCAGACATTGAACGATTTAGTAAATTTTCCTACGAAATGCATAATGCTTCTGCTTGCTATCGAGCTATTTTAAAAGAAAAGAAGCAAAAGTCAATGAAGCAGATGACATTTGAGGCCTTCCTTGGGTAAAAAAAAAAAAAAAAGATGCACCGAGATTTCCAACATATCTCCTACTACCTTGACAGCTGCCGATTCGCCCAGTGATATTCTATATCACAATGAGCTAACTTTTTTTTTCAAAGAATCTTTTTTAATTTAAAATTTTTCTTATGTTATTTTTTAAATATGTAAATCTGGCCAGTAAAGTATTTTCTTATCATTTAATATTCATTTTATATTTTATATATTCCTTCTTACAAATGTAACTCTCGCATATAGCATTGTTTCTAAGGCAAATAAACTCCTGGCCTGGTTGGTCGAGTGGTTAGTGTATCCACTCTCCAGCCAAAAGGCTGTGGGTTCGAATCCTGCCGTGGGCATGGATGTTTGTGATTGTCTGTGAAAGTACCAGTGGCGGTAAATGGCATTGGTGTTAAATGATGAAGGTTGGTGGAGTAGTGAGATAAGGAGTTGTAGAGTAGATGCCCTCCCTCGATGAGTCTTTGGACTCCCTGGAGGTGTGATGTAATAATAAAGTTTGTAAAACTCCCGCTTTAAGAACAGTCACCAGGAACCAATTAATTCATAAAGGCAGGAACTACCTGTATATACACACATACCTTTATGAGAGAGAGAGATTGTTCCACAGAATTGAAATGGAAGGAAGGAATGAAAGATGACTGGGAATAGCAGGTTCAGTGAGTATGCAGTCCAAATGTAAAAGGATGTTGAGCAACTGTAACATAGCAGAAATAAGAGGCATAACGAATACTAGTTCTGATGAACAATGGCTATAGAAATATCTGTAGAAGAGGCACAAAGCAGAAACTATCTTCTATGGGAAAGTGACTGAAGAGAGTCAGTAAGAGGTGTCATTTATCAAATGTACTGCTCTTTGTAAATAGCATCAAGAATTTTTTAGGGATGTTTTAGGTGCACCATCCCAAATCTGACCAACAGTATTCCAATGTTAGTCACATTTGGGTTTTATACAGAGTGAGTAACTGTTCAGCAGAGAAGTATCGTCTCAATCAGAAAAGGATGACAAATATTTTGGAAGCTGTCGATGCTACAGAAGTGATATAATTGTGCCATGAAAGGTTCTGAAAGGTGCCATGAAAGAGTCAGTCCAAGAAGTGAAAAATTTGGTTGCGACTGTTGGGCTAAGCATTATCAAAAGTAAGTGGAGAAGATCTGAGGTTTTTTTTACAGGAAAAACAAACGAAACTGTTTTGGAAGCATTGAAGTTAACTAGGTTGTTTCCACCCCAGTCAAAAATACTATGGAGATTGGTATTCAGGGCACTTGTTATAGATGATCCTGAAGCATTCCATATTTGAGCACTGCAAGGCTTATCATATGAGTAGGATGAGTGAAGTGTGCTATCATTAGCAAAACTATAAATAGGATTTGTAGTCAATGAGAGCAGGTTGTTTATAAAAATCAGAAAAAGGGCAGGTGAAATGACAGCCCTGAGGGATACCAGCATTAAAAGGAAAGTCTGAGGAGAGAACATCATCCACCATAACACACAATCAATCTAAGAGAAAATTGGCCATTCATTTATGCAAGGACAAAAGATGGTAACTTGTTGAGAAGCCCTCAATGCGAGACCCTATCAAAAGCTTGGAGATGTCAAGAGCAATGGCACAGGTTTCTCCAAACATCTCCATGGAATGTGTCCAAATGGAAGTGACATAAGCCAGATCTAGAGTGGTGAAATCCATACTGGGGTCACTAATTAGATAGCAGTTCAAGGTGTTAAAGAAGTTACCTGTTGATAACCTTCTCTATTACTTTAACTGAACTGATGTGAGTGCAATAAGTCAATAGCTTGATGGTAAACATTTAGCATGTACATCTCCCACACCAACCTGACATATTTCTCCAGAACCTTCTCCCTCAGACACCTCCAGACTTCTTGCCTTGGAACTCTATCATATGCTTTCTCCAGATCAATAAATGCCATATGTAGCTCCCGTTGTTTCTCTCGAAACTTTTCCATCATCTGCCATAACCCAAAGATAGCATCTGTTGTTAATCTACTAGGCATGAAGCCAAATTGTTCCTTTGCAATCTCCACCTCCTTCCTCAATCTACCATCAAGAACCCTTTCTAGGATATTCATTGTGTGGGACATCAACTTTATTCCTCTGTAATTTTTACAGTCTTGTGCATCCCCTTTACCCTTGTAGATGGGGACAAGATTACTCTCCCTCCATTCCTAGGGTATATTTTCCTGTTGACAAACTTTCATGAACAGGTCCCACAGCAGGTCAATTCCCTCTTCCCCCAGTGCCTTCCATGCCTCTACTGGAATTCTGTCAGGACCCACCAATTTTCCATTCCTCATCCTCTTCATGGATTCCGTCACTTCCACTCTACTGATGTTCTGCACCATCCCCTCAGTAGGCTGCCCATCTCCTCTGTGAGTCCTTGCATTTTCCTCATTCAAAAGTCCCTCAAAGTATATTTTCCATCTGTTTCTTATGTCCACATCCCTCCATAATACTCTTCCTTCAACTCTTTGATCTGCCTCACATATAAGATGTCCTTTGCTGCTTTATTTCTACATTTCGCTAGTTGGTAAATTTTTCTCTGTCCTTCCTTTGTTTCTAATTGATCATACAGATCTTGATATTCCATGGCCTTCGCCTGTGCCACAACTCTCTTGGCTTCTTGCTTTCTCTCTCTGTACACCGCTCTATCCTCTTCCACTTCTGCTTTGCCTTCCTCTTAGCTGTCACTGTCACTTGTACATTATTATTCCACCACCAACCCTCCTTCTGCTCTCTAATCTTTCCAGATGTCTCACCAAGCAACTCAATTGCACAGCTCAGGATTACTTTTGAATTATGTTTCCACCAATCTTGTACACTTTCCAGTCCATCCGAAATCCTCTCTAACACCCTCTCCCTAAAACGATTCCTCACACTCTCCTCTTTTAAGCGAAACCACTTAATTGTCTTCATCCCATGGCATCCAGAGGTTCTTATCTTCGATCTTATTTTGAAGTCAATGCACAGCAGTCGGTGTTGCTGTGCTACTTGATCTGTTGGAATTACTTTACAATTTCTCACAACCTTTAGATGTTTTCTTCTACTCAAAATGTAGTCAATTTGTGAACTGTTGTTACCACTCCTAAATGTTATCAAATGTTCTTCCCTCTTGTAGAAAAACGAGTTCACAATTGCCAAATCAAATGCTACTGCAAAGTCCACAACCCTCTCTCATTCCTGGTTCATCATTCCCACTCCATGACCACTATGCACCCTTTCACAGTCTCTATTCTGTCTTCCTATGTGTCCATTCAAGTCTCCTCAGACAATCACCATCTCATTTTCTTCCAATTCCCTCATTTCTTCATCTAACACGTTCCAGAACTCATCTTTCTCCTCTGCTGTACAACCAACTTGCAGGGCATATACACATAATACGACCACCTGCTCTTTTCCAAGACCCAATTTCATTCGCATGATCCTGTTGTTCCTTCTACTCACTTCCAGTACTTCACCCTTCATTCTGCCAAACACCACAATTCCTACACCATTTCTTCCCTCGTTATTCGCTCCAGAGTAGAACAATTTATATCCATCTCCCAGTTCCTTTGCCTCCCCCCCCCTTCCACCTTGTCTCCTGCACACATAAAATGTCCAACTTCCTCTTCTTCATCATGTCTGCCACCTCTCTCTTCTCCTTCCAGTCATACTTCCAACATTCAGTGTTCCCACTCGCAACATCCTCTCCACCTGATGGGCTCGCTTCTTTAACCACACCTGCCCTTGATGCGGTAGCCCTCGTCCACTTCTCGCAGCTGTAGGGCGATGTGGCTGCACGTCGCTTAAGGCGTCGCCCTAGCCCTTATATCATTTTCTCTTTGACTCATATCATAGTTTGAGCTGGCATTGAAGTTTTCTGACCAGATGCCCTTCCTGACATCAGCCCTCACATTTATCCAGGCTTGGGACCGACCAGCACCTATTGAGGCTAGCTTGCCTCCTTCGGTGGCTGCATAAGAGGAAATGACTTAGCAAGATAGGAAAGACTCACTCCTAGCCCTCGAATACTCTAATAGCATCAGGGGGAAGGAGCAAGGAGAGGAGAAAGAAGCAAAGAAAGAAGAGGAGAGACCAGTCTAGAGAATAACATAACAGATATATATTACATGAAGTAAGGCATACTCCAGCATCTGGTACCTCGGGTTTGCCATGCCCGTACTCACCAAAGTGAGCCCTTGAGGTTATACCACTATGTTTCATAATTTTTCAAATGTTATTCGAAGTTTGGGTTTTTTCTAACTAAAGTAATGATTTCTACTCCTGAATTGCATTCTTTCAATATTTTCTACCAATGTTCAATCACTGATTATCTAATTTAATAATATTTTTGCTGCTCATATTTACTTTTTATATTCTTACAGGTCTTCTCCATGACCTTTGTTTAGCTACTTTGATACACAGTTTTCTTACATTTTCTCTATATTCCAGATGATACCAGATGACTTACTTGACAAAAACTTTCACCATGATTTTTTTTTTTTTTTTCAGGACTGGTCAGAGTCTGCTGGAGTTAAGATTTTTCTTTCCTTGCAAACAGCTTCAGCATGTTTTCTAAGTAGGTCAGTATTTTCCTCCTACTTTGCCACTGTTCTTGCTTTCAAAACTATCACTTTTTCTCCAATATTATTTCAGTTTACATAGTTTATATCTGAGAGTTGTTTGACTGATTCATCTTTTTTTTTTTTTTTTTTTTTTAACTTTTGCACATTTTTATTTTCAACATAATAGTTCTTTTTATTCTGCTCAGAACTAAATGATGAACTCTTTGTCTTTCAAATTCCTGAACAGAAATCCAGCAGGTACTATGACAGCAAGTATTATGAGCTTTGCCTTTTGTTCAAAAATTTTCCCCCAAACATTTCTATAAGCATTGGATTCACTTCTTACTTTGTTCTTCTAGATCTCCAATAATGAATGACTTTTCTTTCTTTTTCTTTATGTCAACAGCCTTTTCAAATGATTTTAAAAAATTCTGCCACTTCTTAATAGAACTTTCTGTGGAACAAGAGGCACAAATAAGTCACTGTTCAATTCCTCATTTCGAAATTTGTTCATCTTACTCTACCTGAAACCAGCTGCCATCCAAACAATTTATCTTCATGTTGAGTATTAAATGCTATAGCTACTCCTTCCTTTACTTGAGCATTACTGTCTGAATATAACATCTTATAGTTATTATTTAGCAGTATCTCCTTTATCTGTCTTCTATGTCTGGATAACATCAATTATGTTGACACTGTACTCTCTATTATTCTACCAGCTCAACTTCTTTTCAATTGATACTTCTTAATCTGATGGCATCCCTATCTTCAATTGTTGATGCTGAGTTTGAGTTTGTTTCGGTAGCTGAATTTTCATATTTTTCAATTTTCACCTTGTCTCCTGTTGGAAAAAAAAAAAAAAAAAACTGCAGGTCCTTATTTAGCTAACTGATTCAGCCAGCATGAAATTTCATCATGTTGTACAATCATTTTGTTTTGGGGTTAAGACAATGCAATTTGGCAGGCTAAGTCTCTTGCTAGCTACTTGTTCATCAGGATCCAGGTGATGAACCTATTAATGGGATGCAGCACACAAAGGTGAGATTGGACATTAGGTCACAAGAACTGGCTGGTTTCCCATATAACTTATGGGAAACCAACAGAGCAATGTCTCTCCTCCCAATTATGTAGCTTTGAACCTTAAGCAATCAATTCTTACTATAACAAATACCATTATGGTGAACTCATACACTTTAACAAATATTCTTTGGTCCTGTGAGTTCACTGTATAGGCATTAATAACAAATCAGGTGTTTATGAAACTCTGTAAAGCTGTTTGAAAGTATACATTCAATGATAATGAATTTGTGGCATTTTTCTATGTGTGATATGAAGAGGCAATATGAAAATAGCATCAAAGTTTATGTTAAACCTTTCCCTCCAAATGAAGATTACTGACAAAATAGAATTTAACTTACAGGCTCTAAAATTGGAATAATCATTAAAGCTGGGCCCAAGAAGAACTGTGTATCTATACTGTATGTATTTTTATCCTTTGGATATCTAAGAAAATAAAGATTTATGCAAGACACTGAAACAACAAAATTTATTATAAATAATTGATCAGTGCAAGAATTTTAGAAAGAAAAGCACTGATAATTGATCTTTTTTAAAATTTTACATAAGATTTAGATCTAAAAATAAATTAATAATTATCCCACTTATTATGCAATATACTATTTGCAATGAGTAATACAGAAATTATCAGATACTTACTCATAAAAAATTGCCCTTGCAACTGTTTCCCCATAGACATGGCTTTTGTAGAAAAGAGTGTACAAGTAGGGCAGAAACATGTATCTCACTGAAAGAGTTATTTTAGCAGCTTTTGTTACTACTGGTCCAAGTGCTACTGGATCCTGATCCTGCAAAGAAGCAAGTTTCATGATTATTAATCATAATAACCAGTAGATTTTACAATGTAAGGAAATAAGTAAAAGAACATTACAACCATATAACAAAGCCAAAATATATACAAATACTTTGATCATTAAAATTGTAAATTGATGGTATGTGTATTACAACTAATAAACTTTTGTTAATGGCATTTTCACTCCAATACATGAAGAGTGTCTTATTGCGGTGGGTAATGCAACTATGATCGCTGCATTACACAGAGCCTCTGTTGCCTGGACTCTGCTCATCACTCTTCATGAAGTACACATGTGGTGGTAACAGAACATAACTAGTGAATTTTAGTGTAGATAAGTACTTTTCAGATTAATAAATAATTAAGATTGATTTTAGTGAAAGTTATAAAACCCTTGTTTAAAATGACTGAGTAACAGAAGAATATAAAACAGAAATACGAACAAGAAATGAGTGCTTAACCAACAATGGGACGATGATTTTAACTGAAATAATGCGAAGGAAATTTGGAAACATTTTATAATGATTTTGAGAATAGGTTTGAAAAACTAAAAAAGTTAAAGCCGTGTTTTGAATTTCTTGTGAATCCTTGTGTGATTGATGTCATCAATGATGGATGCCCTGTTGTTGCACCTTTTACCATGGATGTTGCTTCCATAGAGACAGAGCTTATTGAACTGCAGGAAGATGTGGGTTTGAAACTAGTACATAATTATAAGCTCATCTGTAACTGACTTCTGGAAACAAATTCCAGAAGCAAAGTATCCCAATCTTCAGAAAACTAGCTTCTGACTACTCTCTGGTTTTGAGACAACTTGCTACTGTGAATCGCTCTCTTCTCTGTAATGAAATTTGTCAAGCCAAAACATCATGCTATCCTCACTAACAGCCACCTCACTGAGCTTCCGAGAACAGCTTTGACATCCTACCAGCCACATTTTAAGCTATTAACTGCACAAATGAAGAATCAAGCAAAGCCTTCAACAAGTAGAGATTAAACATATTCTTCTTTGGTGAGTAGTACTATATAGTTGTATTTTTTATTATTTATAAATACAATTGTAAAATAATATTTTCTGCAACTCTTGAACATTCAAAAATGTATTATATGTGGCTCTTATTACCGAAGAACTTGCTCACCCCATGCTATAGAGCTTCATGAACATGACAATCTGAATCGTCTGATCTCAACCTTGAGCACACACTACAAAATAAACTGGAAACAGGTGATCCTCCTGTAATGCAGTTCATACAAATTCACCTTGCTCTTCAAAGATTACTGTTGTACTCTTCTAATATTATATAATTAAATATGCTTATTCCAAACAATCTAAAGAAAGGACTTTGTTGATGTGGGTGGTAGCATTGCTATCAGATTGCTTACCAGTCAAGGTTAGAACTAAGTAGAATATAGCTAATATCAACACAGCAAAATATTAAAAACAATACTTTCCATGTTGACACAATCTCTGAATAAGAATTGGTTTATTTGCACACACCATCTATGTTGATAGTTAACCTTTGTTCTTTTCAATGCTCTGATAATGGTGAATGCCAGTTCACAGTGAAATATTAGCTCAGTGAAGTTAAATTTTAATAAAATATTTTCTGATATTGCATCCATTAAACCTTCATATCAGTAAAATATAATCTGGGCATTAGTAGAATAATGAATACAATTAATTTTATTGATAAAACTGGTTTGGTAGCATAAACCATTATAAAAAAGAAAAATTTTACTGGAAACCTTCATAAAAATATACTACTACAAATAAAGTTCTTTTAATTTTAAAATTGTACATTAGAAATACACTTTTTTCTTTTTAATTTTTTAAAATTATTCCAAATATATTATCGAGAAAGCACATACTATGGTAGAATCTTCATTATGATTTCTGGAAAAAGGATAGAAGGCTCCCAGGGCTGACCATCTTGCACATAGTTCAACTGTTGTATTTCCACCAAATCCACAAATATCAGCTCCAACCAGAGGAATCCCAACCATGTTACAGTTGATAATTGCTTAATAAAAGCAAATATTAAAATGTTAGAATTTTTTTTGTTCTTTAGCCAATGAACTTCAAGATTTCTTTTAAAAGAACAGTGTAACATGCTTTCGGTGCAACTTTTCACTAATTTGTCATGGTTACAGTGAGCTACATGAAAACTAAAACTTCATGATCAAAATAAATGAATTATTCCAGTTTAAATGAGATTTTTTCTAACAAACCTTGTGAATTAATTTCCTAGTTATATGATTTTTTTTTAAAATTATATTGCTTGATATGTTAAACATGAAAATAGCACCTAGAAATGCTTGGCAGAGTTATAACTAGTGGCTCATCTAGCAAGAAGAATTCAGTAACTTGTACTACTACAGTGAAACCTTGATTCATCATTTTCTCAGGGGAATGGAGAACAAAAATGATATACACACAGGAAAACTATGGTACTGGGAAACCATTAAAAATTATAGATAAGAACAATTTAATTATTATTATTCACTGAAATATAGCATATGATACATTACAGTATATTTAAAACACTACTTCTTGCTGAATAAATCCTTGACGTTTATTTTGTGCAAACTTATGCCCAATTTTCAAAGTACATTCATTCTTTGAAAGAATGTACTTTGAATGTAATTTTCAAAGTACATTCTTTCAAAGGCCTAGTACATTTTCACGATCACTCTTACTTTCATCAGTGCTTCAAGTGTCTTGTGCATCACTGTTAACACCAAATAAAACAGTAAGTCTGTTTTGCTTTGTGTCTTGAGTTTTTCCTGCCATGACAACTCTCCTTTGAGAACCAGGGTTCATTAGGAAGCATATTGTAGAAAAGCCTCATCTTATTTGCATTGTAAACATTACATGGTCTGCAGCACTCCAACAAAGATGGCAATATTTTCAGTCATGCTTTGGCTGTCTACTGCAGCACTTTCTCTGACTAACTTCTTGTATACTAGGCCATGATGGTCCTTAAACCTCATTATCCAGCCATTAGATGTAGTGAAATTTTCTACGTTCAGCTGCACTGCAATCATCTTCACCTTTTCACAAAGACTGGTTCCATCAACTGGAATATCCGATACCCATGCCTGCTGGTACCACGTGAAGAGTACATTCCAACTCAGTGAATGTTGACTCCTTACCTGTATTCCTTTTCTACTGGCATTACCACATTTTTCTATCTGCTCTTGGATTTTGTCCTTCTTTGTGAATTATGGAATTTAGTGAGCTTGGAACAAATCCAAGATATTTGGCAATGTCGACATGTTTCTCTGCAGTACAATATTTTCAATCAGTCGTGCAGAGCTCTCACTTGCTTTTTAAGTTATGACATGGTCCAAGAATAATAAAATAAGAGGAACAAAAAAATAAAATAAAACAATAACAGAAACAAAATATAATCAAGTACAGTACTGTAATAAAAACAGGAACAAATTAATTCATAAATGGTTTGATGAGGGTAAACAGGTGAAACTATGAAGCACATGACAATGCACAGAACCACTTGCAATGAAGTAAAACTCAAAAGTAATGCACTCATAAACCATTCATGATGAAGCATTACTCTCAACAACGGACAGTGGTTTTATCATTTAGTCCAAAGAAAAGGGTAGAGAGCAAAGAGTACACTGTTTCAAATTTAAAAAAAAACTATCCATATGTGAAAATGTGGCATCAAGACTGTGATTTGTAAATGATCGAAGTGATAAAACAACAATTTGAGAATTGATGGAACGGGGATAAAATAGTGTGGAAAAAATATGGATACGGGGATAAAATATGTGGGAAAACAAAAAGGTAACGAGAATGATGACTCAAGGTTTCGCTGTATTATACTAAACAACATTTAGAAGGTAACTGAGAAATTGATAATTATATGACCAAAGATAAATGAAACTAAAAAAAAAATGACATATAGGAAAAAGAAACCAATATAAAATACTGTAGGAAGTATTACATTAAGATGAATGATTCAATCAATTGTGTAAAACAGAAAACAAGCAAAAATTTAAAAAATTAAAAAAGTCAATACCTACAGTTAACACCCGTTCTGATTACCAAGTCTTTGATGCTGTCTGTTTGAAAAAAAAAAAAAAATATGTTTGGGCAATTTTGTCTGGCTGGTTGGCTGAGAAATTGGCATTGCAGTTCATCAACCAACAGGATGCAGGTTCAAATCTTGCCATGGAACGAATGTTCATGATTACCTTTAGGAGGAAGATATTGAATTTCATCACCTAATGTGAGACACCAATTCTCCACTTAATGAAGGCTGAAGTGGCTTAAAAAAGTTCAATGTTCAGTCTGTAGAGCAGGTTTTATTTCCAAATTATGAAAAAAAAATAAATACAAAAAAAAACATATAAGAGTAATAAAAACAGAAAAAAGAACTCCTGGTCCACCCACAGTACTAATAGGCTTGCAACCTTTCATAGCTTGGGAGTCACAAAAAAAATTACAGGTTTGACTTACCTGTAATTTTATTGTAATTTTGTACCTTTTACTTACACATAATTTTATATTATGGTCATAGGTTACTGTACTCTCACCAGTGCATAACAATACTGATCAAAAATGATGTAGTCTTTTGAGTATGGTAATCAGAAGACAAGTCAGATATACTGAAGCTGAGAGCTACTGATGTTCAATATAACAATAAAATGCAACTTTGATTGTAACAGAACATGCAACAAACCAAAAAAAAAAAAAAATGACCACATAAATTAAATACAAAGATTAATTACATGCATACATTTAAAAAAAAAAAAAAAAAAAAAACAAGTAAATTAGAAGAATTTAGCTAAGCTCAAATACATGACAGTTCTTGCTAGAAAACTGCATATCAAAAACCCCATCCTCCTTTAGAGCTTAAACTGAAGCCTGAAATGCATGCAAAAAAAAAAACAATCAATGCTTCCAAAATGAGTTCGAAAGAGCAAAAAGCAGGAAACTAGCAGCCTGTCCAAACAGCAGCTGAGCCTTTTGGTCTCTTGCCAAAGCAATTGGCCATAACTTCTGTCCAACACTATTCCCATCCCTATCATATCCAGGTGACTCTACTGCATCATCACCCACAGAAAAAGCCACTCTTCTGGCTTCATATTTTGCTTCCAATACATGCATAACTGACAATGGTAAATGCCCCCCCCCCCATTCCAGATGCCCAACATACAATGTCCCCTATATCATTTTACCAGAAAGAGATCAGAAAAAATACTGTACAAATTACACACACAAAAAAAGTCTCCTGGCCCTGATGACATCTCTCAAATTGCCCTGAAAGTTTGTGCACCAGAACTGACTCCTATCCTATGTCACCTATATACTCCATTACTCCACTGATATCTCTTCCACAACCTGAAACTGGCCTATATTCAACCCATTCCAAAGAAGGGCGACAAGTCACTGCCATCCAACTACTGCCCTATCTCGCTTACCTCAGTCCTTTCTAAAATAATGGGAAAAAAAATCACCAATTCCCAATTCCTACACTATCTTGAAGGCACCCACCTAATAAATGACCACCAGTATGGATTCTGTCACGACCGATCAACAGGAGATCTGCTCACATGCCACCCATCTCTGGAAAAATGCCAGGGAGAATTTTGGCAAATCTCAAGTGGTTGCATTTGATATCTCCAAATACTTTTGACCAGGTCTGGCACAAAGGCTTACTAAGCAAACTGCCATCATTTGGTCTGTCTGTCTCAGGACTTCTGCAACCCTTTTCCTGCTATATATCAGTGACCTACTTCAGTTGACCTCCAACCCAATATACAGTTTTGCAAATGACAGCACATTCCACTTCCTTTCATTTGATAAACCTCACTCTATACAACTCACCTCAACCTACAGAACATTAACCACCACTGCCCTCAATTCTGATCTCTGAGCCATCCTCCAATGTGATTCAGATAACCTCATCAATTTCAATGCCAATAAAACCCAGTTCTGTCCTACTTCTCATAAAAAAGAACCATTTTTTCCCAGTATTATATACAATATCCAAATTTCCAGACAATTTGAGATTTCTCTTCTTAGAATTATCCTGACATCAAACCTCTCATGGCATAAACACATCACAACCATTGCATCCTCAGCTTCAAAAAAACTAGGATTTCTCTTTCCTTCAAGACATTACTACGCCCCTGAACAGCTGTTAACATTATATAAATCACAAATATGCCCAACTATTGAATACTGCTTTCACATATGGGGTGAGGTCCCTAAACGCTCCCTCAAAATGCTTGATTCAATACAGAGGAGAGCAATTAGACTTATTAATGACCCATCTCTTACCAACTCACTCCCTCCACTTTTGCACAGACATTTGGTTTCTGCAATATGTATATTCTACAAATATTTCCATGGGAAATACTCATCTGAAATATCAATAATTCCTCCACTTAGTACTAAACTCGTTGGAACACGTGCAGCTGCTGCTCAACATCCCTTCACAGTGCACCTTGAAACAAACAGAACAAGTTTCTTTTCCTCTTCCTTCATCCCTGCAACTGTGTTTCATTCAGCATTGTGTTACCTTTGTGTGTATTACAATTGTTAGTTGTAATCCCTTGAAGGTGTCTCAGTGACTGCGATGAAATATTGGATCATTAAAAATAGTTTTTAATCTTTTCTAGTGTGGTTGATGCTTTAAACATCCGATATGATCAATTTATTTACATCACTTCATTTCAAAATAATTCCCCAAAGAGCATCAAAGATTTATTTCAAATATCCAACACTACATTTTTTCATGGTTGTTAAGAAGAAAATGGCTGCATCATCAGCTTCAAAAAAACTAGGATTTCAGTATCCTTCAAGACGTTACTTCACCCCTGAACCGCTGTTAACATTATATAAATCACAAATCTGCCCAACTAATGAATACTGTTAGGTTCCAGAGCAATATTATGGAGTAAAATTAATAGATTAATATTATTATTTATTATTATACACTTCATATTAAAGTTTTTGGCACGCTACTTGGACAATAAATTAGTAAGATAAAAAAAATGCATGATGCAGGAAAACTTTAAAAATTTATAAAATTAAGAAAAAATATACGAACATGGTATACTCCATCTCATGTCTTCCCAAGTAGAGGAGATATCACCATCCCAGTGTCCGCCAAAATGACCTATGCCTGGAAATGTGGATCTTGAGATAATGAAAGGCCGCTTCATTCGAACACTAGATAAAGCACTACAACAAAATGAGAAATATTATATACTTGGCATGAGACATATTTGTTAGACATTCAGTTCTTTAAATATATTTTCACTCAACTAACAACTAATTCTTAAAAGTAAAGCAGTTCAGAATGATGATAATCCTCTCTAATAGCATCAATATATGTATATATTCCTTATATATACAAGTGCCTCCATAGTGCAATTGGAAAAATGACAGTATAATACACCCTTTGATTGGAAAAGGCCCAAGTTCAATTATCATGATTACAATAGGAATCTTTATATGGACCTTTTTCATTGAAGGTGAGTTAGATTAGACAATCTCATATGGAGGTAACATGTTTTTTTTTTCTCCTGGAAACTCGAGTTTTTCATCCCACATACAGGCGCAAATCTGCTTTCAGAACACATATACAATTTGCAAACAAAAATTTCTGTTGGTGGTGGTGGTGATGGGTGGTAGATAGCATCGATGGCAGTTGTGTGTAGTAGGAGAATTAAGTATAGGGGGAGATGGTTAAATGCGTGTGTAGCAGAGTGCCCTATCGTGATGAGTCCTTGGAGGTGTCCCATAATACTAATAACATACTCATGTTAAAAGTATTAGGTACAAGGGTGACAAGTTTTGGCAATGGTTAGCTTGAACTGGCTAAAAATTAGACATTAGTTAAGCTTGGATAACAGAGGAAGAGTCAGATAAAATGGAACAGACTATTATTATGAAGAATGGAGAGAAAAGGACTGCAAACGATAGCAAAAGAAATACAACCAGCAAAAGAAGTCCAGCAGGAAGGCAGTTGAGAGGAGCACATTATAAGCTGTTTAGTGTGAGATAAAAGCCAACAGCTGGTTGCTGTTAGGCCAGAGGAAACAAAAGGTAATATACTCATTGGCAATGAGCTCACAATAAGCACAGAGCAAATAATCATTACAGAAGAAAAATTATAGGAAACATAGGCTGCATGCATTGGAAGGATGAAAGGGTACATGGGGAAGAGATGAGGAAGCAGAATTTATTAGCTACCAAGAGATAATTACATAAAACACCATGAGATGGAAGGTATCCAGGATTTGAGAATAATGGATCAAGTGATAGCATAATAGAATTTGTCCATAACTAATATAATTATTTACTTCTGGTTATGACGAGTAATTATGTGGTCTTGACCTGGAAGTTACTAAAATTTATGAAATCTTAAGTTAAGAAGGATTATATCTAAAATTACAAAACTTGTAGTTATAAAATAATAAAATGAAGGTAAAGATAAGTTTAATGCATGGGAAAGTCAAAGAGCATTTAAGGAAAGCAGTATTAGATTACATATCCAGCATCAGGAGGATGAATTAGATAGGTACTGAATTGGAGAACAGCATCATTAAATAGAATTTTTCATTATTATTAAGAAAGATCTCCGGTGAGTCAGAGACTCCTCAACAGGGAGATTATACATTACACGCACCAGCTGTCATACATGTTCTTGAATTCATTTACACTGCTTGCGCACACAACATCCAATGGCAATCCATTCCAATCACACACCACTCTGAGTAAAAAGAAGTCAAGCAGGGATGATACCCTTTGGATGCCAAGTTGGAGACATTGAGTGACATGGCAATACTAAAGCAATTGCCTTCTTTTGATTCCCTGAACACAGATTTGTAGATCCTCAAGGTGCCACTGCTCAAGAAAGAGCAGTGGCACCTAAAGCCAAACCCCACCAAAAGTGTCCACACCTTTCCATCTTAACAAGGAGGCAAACTGCCAACTCAACCTAATTTTCTGTGGCAGCTGAGTCAAATATGATCCTCATTCGCAATACCTGGCAGTGAACCTGGATAGAAGTATGAACTATAAAAATCATATTTGTAAAGTAAAAAACAAAATAAAAACGAGAAACATCATCATCTTAAGATTAAGTGCAACTAGCTAGGATTGCAGAGTCAAGGTACTTGGGATTTCTCGTTTCCCCATCCTCCATAAAATGAAAAATTTCATCAATTGAAATCATGTATGACCCATGTATTCAAGTTTGTAGGCCACAATCACATTACCCCACTTTCTCCTGTTTGCTAGTGCCTGCAGTCTACAAATTCTCAATCCGTCTTCATAATCAGTATTCTACAATCCTGATACTTTTGCACTCTCTCTGCTGTATCAGAATTGCAAAGGAAACAAGGAGAACTTTCTGAATATATTATGCACCTTTGGTAGAGATGAAATCTGATGTATTTTAAAGCAAGCTCTATTGCGTACAGCTCGGCTCTAAAGATGGTACACTCTAGTGGGATTTGCACAGATATGCTGTCAGGAAAGATGGCAGAAGATCCTACTAGGTCCTCTGATTTTGAGCCTTCTGTGTAAAAAAGCATAAAATCATGTTCAATTCTGAGCTTCAAAGAACTACTAGTAGATGACAAAATGGGTGAAAAATTTCAGTAGCCTGTTTAAAAAAAAAGCTATGTGTTAGTATGTATGACTGTCATGGTGGAAATGAATGCGTTTCATGGTGTCACAGCTATGTTATCTACAGCAATTTCTAGAACTTGTAGGAGAACTTTTAGATTGGATCCATAATCAAGTTTATTGTAATCATAATTTTGTACAAATGAACAAAAAGAACATGTGTGAACACCTCAAAGGGTGCACAGAATGTTCATTGTTTTATAGCACTTGTCTTGTAACTGAGATGTGAGAGAGGAAAGGAGTTAGATGTCATATATAAGTCCCAAAAACTTGGCTTCTGTTGCAAATGGAATCAATGTTTGTCCTAGTCGGAGTTCTGGATCAGGGTGAAGACTGTCTGCAGCAAAAGTGCACACAAGCTGTCATCTGCTGTGAAAATCTGAACACATCTGCAAGGCACTCATTTGAGAGATGGTCAATGACTTGCTGCTACTGTCTCTCTATTACCCAAATATTACAGGAACAGCAGAAGACATGAAGTTGTCCATATACAGGATAGTACTTACAGCTGAAGAAAGTTATTCTGTTATCAAGTTAAACTTGATTGCAAAATGCATGACAATTAAAACTGAACCTTGTGGGTTCAGTTTGAACTGAACCCACAATGACTTGCTGCTACTGTCTCTCTATTACCCAAATATTACAGGAACAGCAGAAGACATGAAGTTGTCCATATACAGGATAGTACTTACAGCTGAAGAAAGTTATTCTGTTATCAAGTTAAACTTGATTGCAAAATGCATGACAATTAAAACTGAACCTTGTGGGTCTACCTCTTCTTGAATATACAATTGTGGGAGAGCAGTTTGTGTAGGTTTTTCAATATACCAAATCTCCAAGCAGTGTCATATGAATATCAAAGAAAACATACTAGATGCTCACATCATAGGAAGGCATCTCTAATGGATGCCTTTAGCCAGACTAGATGATCAGTAGTAGAATCATATTTTCGAAAGCCAGATTGTGTTCTGAAAAAAGTTGTTTCTCTCCAGAAAGCATAAAATATGAGAATTAACCATTTTTTTTTTTAGAATCTTGAACAAGCAGTTGGTCAGGACAGTAGTTATCTAGGGGTTTTGGATCATTTCCTGCTTAGGGAAGGCAATAATAATTGCCTTCTACCAGGTATCCGGAAATATGTTCTCACATAAAATTTTGTTGTATAGGTGCAACAGCTTATCCATGTGACAATGGTGACAGATTACTTGGGAAAAAAGGATTAAAAAAACCTAGCTTATAAAATTGCTTGGTATCTTTAACATAATATATACCCAAGGTAAAAACCTTTCCACATATTATTCTCATCCTAAGATTTTTATTTAATGAGGTCAAAGCACCTTATGGCAACTTGTTTAGGTAAAATATTTATAAGCTCTGTATTACTTCACCCTTGGCATTTTTTAGGTCTGGCTCCCACTGACGAGACCTCCATAAAGGTCGACATCTGTAAGGGTAGTGACCATTACCATAATGCATAGCATCATACATTTCCGCAAGGAAATGTGCTTTGCATTAGAGGAAAATTCTAAGGAAAGTGAACACAGCTTGCTCCACCTTTACCGCGAGTTGTACTAGTTGCAGCCGCAAACTTGACTTACTTGTCTGTTTGCTTACGTGGGAAAAAGGATTAAAAAAATCCAGCTTATAAAATTGCTTGGTATCTTTAACGTGACAGATGTTTTACCATTTCATAATGAATATTATCTGGCCCAACAGCAGTTGCACAGCATTTAAGCAAAGCAGCTTTTGTTTCTTCTTTGGTAAGCAACTTGTTATATTCTTCGTGCTGTTCAAAGTAAACTGGATTTGTTGTTGTTTTTTGCTTTGCTTTTTTTTGGGACAAGGAATTTTTGTAAAAACCTCTCCGAATGTATCAGCAATTACTGTTGGGTCAGCAACTGTACAACTATTATGTTCTAGGATAGAGAACTGGTGGGTAGTGTATCTGCCTTTCATTTTCCAGGGTTTTTTATCCATATTTTGCTCTTGATGGAGTGATATAAGTATCATGGATCCAGGATTCTTTCTGGCTCTGATGATGGATATATCTTGCTCAGGTTTGAGTATATTTCAAAGCAATTAGATTTGTTGTTGTAGAATATCTAAGGAAAATATTCCATGCTTTCTTCTGAGCTCCTTTGGCTGTTGTACAATCATCATTCCACCATCTCTTAGAGACATGTGGAAAACAATCATGGCAGCTTGTGTAATATATTGTTATATAAGTCACTGCAACACTGATGGAAGAGCTGACCATTACAGAATTGAATTCTGCTAAGGATGAGAAGAAAGAGTAAGCTTGCTACTGTACTTTATGTTGCTCTGAGTAGTTTTTCAGAATGTTGTTGATATGATGTTTCTACAAGGACACTGCTATAATGTAAGAATGTAAACAGTTCTCAACCATTCTGGTTCTTCCAAAACAGTTAAGAACTGCTTTGATTCTCCAGCCAAACTGCCAACCCTTTTATACCCTTTTGAATGAAAAAGGGCAACATTTCTCCTATTGGCTTTTCATCTGTAGTATGGATAATTAGAAAAACTGGTGGTGCTTAAGGGTCAAAGCTGTATAACTGAGAGGAGATCTCCACATAGCCTTCAAAGGAATGCAGAGAACCAACCAGGGCTTCTGACCTAAAGCCCAATCATCACCTTCTCGTGTTGAACTCTGCTGGGTATCTACTTGGATACTGGCAATTTGGGATTTAGCCGACCAAATTGTATTCTTATTGGTTAAACCAAAATAAAAAATGATGGTACAACATGACAAAATTTCATGCTAGCTGGGGCATGAAATTGTATTCTTATTGGTTAAACCAAAATAAAAAATGATGGTACAACATGACAAAATTTCATGCTGGCTGGGGCGTCGCCTGGTTAAACAAGGCCCCCGTTGTTTTTGCCAGGGAACCACGGCGAACAGCGAAAAGTCAGCTACTAAAACAAATCTGAAAACACACCCCAACTCAACATCACCAGAGTTAAAGATTGGTACTATCAACATTAGAAGCCTGAATGGCAAAGAAATGGAGCTAGCGGAGGAATTAGATAAGTACCAGATTGACATGATAGGGGTGACTGAAACAAAAAAGACAAAAACTGGTCAGATCTTTCTGAGCAATAAACACAAAATGTTATATTCAGGCAATGACAATCAAGGAAAAGAAGGAGTAGCCATAGTATTCAACACAAAATACGAGGCTAATCTTCTTGAATGGCAGTCAGTCTCGAGTAGAGTAATGTGGACAAATATGAGAATGGGGAACTGGACAATGAGACTTATTTGTGCCTATGGTCCCACAAAGGTTCTACTAAGGTAGAAGTGGAGGAATTTTTTGAGGCTTTAGAAAAAGGAAAAGTTGGTCCTTGTTGTGGATCTAAATACTAGAGTAGGAAATAATTGTCAGACATACAAAAATATTTTTGGAAAATTTGGAGAAAAGAGCAAAGCTAATAATAATGGCAAATATCTGTTGGATTTCTGCTCAGGACATGGACTGGTTATTACTAACACCATGTACCAACGTAAAAATGTGCACAAATTCACATGTAGAGAAGAGGCAAGGAATAAGAAAAGTCTCATTGAGTATGATTATTGAGTATTATTATAGATTATTGTTGATAGTGATGTTTCTCCCTAGTGCAGGACACCAGAGTGTACAGAGGATTTGAAATTGGAAGTGATCACTATTTAGTCTTGAGCAGGATAAAATTGAATTTCATATTGAGAAGAATAACATGTAAGAAAGTTTTAAAGCGAATAAAAGTTCAACAGCTCTCAGATGTGAACTGTAGACTAAAATACACAAAAATTATTGAAGAAAAAATGAAAGAGTTTGAGAACAGGAATCAAACCTTGGAGATTCAGTGGCATGTCTTGAAGAAAATCCTGATTGATTCGGCTAGAGAGGCACATGTGGTGAAGTTGTCTGCAAGGATAGGAAAATTAGAACTCCATGGTGAACACAGGAAGTTAGAGGCAGTGAAGGAAAAGAAGAAAACATATCAAAAGTTCCTGGTAAATAAGTCAGCTTGTGCTCTTAGAGAATATAGAGACAAATCCAAGAATGCTAAACACTGTGTAAAATTAGCTAAACAAAAGTCATGGGAGGACTTTGGCAAGAATATAGAAAATAAATATCAAGAAGGTGGTAAGATATTCTTGGAGGTTGTTGAAGAAGCTTAGGAATGGAGGAAAGAGTGCTGTAAAACGAGTTAGAGATGGTAAAGGTGAGATAAAAACGGAAGAAAAAGATATCCTTGAAGCATGGAGTAATTACTTTGAAAAACTGCTATTTGAAACAAGCAGTGATGACAGCACAGTGGTAAAAAACACTGACCAGGCATGCAGTTAGGAATACATATCCATACTTGAAGTAGAAAAAGTCATCAAAGGCTTAAAATGTGGAAAGGCAGCAGGAGTAGATGATATTCGACCAGAAATGCTGAAGTATGGTGGCATAAAAGTCTTACAGTGGCTGCACTGCATAGTTCAGAAAGCCTGGACACAGGGACGAATTCCAGATGATTGGAGTAGAGCTCTCACAGTACCCATATATAAAAAGGGAAATAAAACTGAATGTGAGAATTACAGAGGTATTTCCCTACTAAGTGTTCCTGGGAAGATCTATGCAAGTATACTTGAGAAATGATTGAGAAGAATTGTAGAAGAAAAGCTGGATTCAGACCAAATAGAGGCTGTCAGGATCAGATCTTCACTTTGCAACAAATAGTCGAGAAAGCATAGGAATATAACAAAGATCTGTATTTAAGTTTTGTCGATTTGGAAAAGGCATATGACAAGGTGCCAAGAGAGAAGCTATCGAATATACTACAGTTATATGGTGTCAATCAATGGAGCATTATATCAAGCAATACTTGGTCTTTATTTGAGTTGTAAGTCAGCAGTTAGAATTGAAGGAAGTACAGGAAGATGGTTTAATGTTAAATCTGGTGTGAGACAAGGATGTACATTATCCCCTCTGTTATTCATTATCTATATGGATTACATTATGAAGGAAAGTGGTATTAAACATGATATAAAATTTGGAGATGTTAATGTCAGCTCTTTGCTTTATGCGGATGATGTTATACTTCTAAATAAATCCGCTACAAGTCTGCAAGATTCTCTGGCTAAATTGAATAGCTGTTGTAATAGATATGGTATGAATGTCAGCAATAAAAAGACAAAGACAATGAAAACAAACAGAATCATTGAAAATGTCAACTATGTTGTGAATGGAGAACCTGTGGAACAAGTAAAACATTTCAGCTACTTAGGCACGATTTTTACTGAAGATCGTAAATTCAATATAGAAATAGACAACAGAATCATCAAAGCTGGTATGGTGGGACGTCAATTCAATAAATTCATGTGGAATAAGAGAGAAATTAGTCGGAACACTAAATTAACTGTATAGAAGACAGTGTTCAAACCAGTTTTAACTTATGGATCTGAGAGCGGGGTCAGAAATAAAACACTTGACCGAAGACTAGAGACTGCAGATATGAGAGTCCTGAGAAAGATTATAGGCATGAACAGATGGCATCAATGGCAATATCATATTAAAAACAAGATATTAGGAAACAACTTGACATTGTCAGCATCCAGAAATGCGTTAGCAGAGCTAATCTCAGATGGTATGGTCACTTAAACAGAATGGGTGAAGAAAGATTAGCAATACAAGTGTTCTCTGCCAGGTTGGCAGCAAAACGACCCAGAGGAAGACCAAGATATAGGTGGATTGATACGGTACAAAATGCTTTAGATGATAGAAATATAAGATCTGATAATGTTGGAGTCTTGACAAGTAACAGACTGATTTGAAGGAAAATTGTAGATAGGAAGTTAGAAATGATGTAATTTTTTTCATGTAGTACTATTATATCCTGTACACCCCTTGAGGGTACATGGCAGGAATTTGATGATGATGATCATATATTTATACACATCTTTTGTTTCTTACTTCTGTTAATGAAAGGTATCAAACATATCAATACTTGGTTGATGCTTTGTTAAGGCCCCCTGAAACAACTGAGGATGAAGGATTCATGCTCGAGTGGTTTTTTGTTCAGGGCCAGAGCTCCCTATCCACCACAGAGTCACATTGGACACCCACCATCCGGTAAGCAATGACTGTGCTCAGGAATGGAATGGAATGAAATACCAGGGTTGCCCTGGATGCTATACAAGCACCCCAGCAAGTCTCGTCCCTGGACCATGGGGAAGAAGAATTATTGCAACACCCTTGCAGGTTAAGCCCACTAGAAGACTGATCCTGGCCAGACCATCCAGGACAACCCCATCTTGCCAAAGCAGAGGCGAGATTAGTGCAAGACTATGAGGATTTCCCTTTCTGGATGTCCACGGGTCTTGACGCATGGCAGCAAGGCACTGGATCCCGGTGATGGTAGCCTGGAAGATAGGATAGTAAAAAAAAAAGACTCAGGAGAAGCTGAGCGAAGAAAAAGTGAAAAAAAGCAAAAAAGAGAAAGAATGAAAAAGGACCATTAACATCACTGAGAAGTTCCCTTCACCACAAACAGGTGCTTCATTTGGGGGGGAGGGGAGATTGCAGGAAATAAATAAAGTTAGGGATTTGGGATTATAGTAGATAACGAGTTTAAAATTGAAACACATCATTTTGGTGGCTGAAAAGACACATGCAGAGATAGGGAGGTTATTGTTACCCTTGAAGATTTGATATACAGCTACATCAAATTGATATGCCTGGATAATGTGATGCCTGAATTTCTTCAGGAAATGGTGAGGCAAGCAACAAAGATGATGACAAGGTGTTCGGAATACTCACTATGAAGATAGACTGAAGATTTGCAGGTTGAAAAATTGAATGATAGGTAGAAAATAGAGAATATGACAGAAACATGTCAGTTACTAAAATGGGAGTTATAGTGCTGATGCAGAAATAAGAGGTCCTCTGGAAATTGTGTGTGATTAACAAGGGTAGAAAGAATAATTTTTTTTTGTTGTTGTTTTGTTTGGAGTGTGGTGAATAAGTAAAATGGTTGCTAGAAGTGCTTGTCAAGGAATAAGTTAAAAGGAATGGTGATAAGTATTGTGTCAAAAATGGTTACGGTGAGCTAGGACAGAGCAAGAGGCAACAAGTCTTCAAACTCCATGTTGATGCCTGTGTAAATTAATGGTTTGTACACAGATAATACTGCTAGTTTAAGCGATAGGAATAAATGTACTTTGTCCTTGCATGTTTCAGTAAGTGAGGAGGTATGAAATGTTTTGTCTATTTTACAGGGAATGTAACCACTAGCTAAAAATGTATGATGAAGGTAAATAAGTGCTGTGACAAGAGCTGTGTCATAATAGCAAACAACCCTGGCTGTATGAGCTTGTATTTTAACGATATTGCTGGGTCAGATGATGATGTGATTGCCTATCTTCCATATTGACTTTCTAATAGAAAAAGAACCATTTGAAAGAGATGTATGACATGTCAAGAATGGGCAGATAGTTTTTGATTATTTTTCTATTGTGAAGTCTATTTTTGTGGTGTTGGATGTTTAAATAGAGTAACAATAAATCTAATCAATTTACTGGGAAAACTACCACTTATATAAAAAATAGTTTTCACTTCAAAAAAAAAAAAAAGATAAAAGATCTTCATGTTCAAGAGCCTAAAATGATAGTTTCCTTTGATGTAGTTTCGCTGTTTATGAGTATACCACTTCAAGAAACTAAAGCTTTTACAAGTAGATTTTCCTATTGACGTTGTCAATTTAAATGTCATTTGAATGAAACTCATCAAATATTCAACAAAGTTATAACCTGGAAGCTCACCAGTTAATCAGTATAACCACAAATATGGATTCTGCTACTCGATCCACAGCTGTCTCACTGAGGATCCAAAGTGGCAAAACCTTGCCAATTTCAGTCATCCATGAACACAAATTATGGATAGTTTGTGAAACTATCCATATTTTTGAGATATTTCCGTGTTAAGTAATCAGATCTGGCACAAAGGACTACTTATCAATCATCTTTGGTCCACCTTTTGCAAACTGCAAACTGTTCATTTACTATATATGCCATGGTGTATATGGCTTCCTTTCTTCATAGTCCTCACCAATGATGACCCATGCTCTTTCTTGTTTGTAAACAACCTTCTATCATTAACCTCAAGTAATTTTGCCAATGACAGTACTCTCCATTCCTCTTTTTTCACTTGTCAAACCTGTAAATGCTCATATAATCCCAAACTACAAGATCTTCCATAATCAATGCCTTAAATATGGATCTCATTTCCGTATTTCAGTGTGATGAGGACAATCTTATTAAGTCCAATACTACCCAAACACACACTTGTCTTATTTCACATAAGGAAGACTACACTCTGCTACTCCACCCCTTACCTTTGAAAATAATGAGATCTCCATGTGAGATCCAATACTATGTGTTGAACTAACTTACACTTCTAGCATATGCTAAAACCACTCAGCCTCCTTCACCGTCACTAAAAACACGTGCCCTTCGATTTAATACATTACTTCTCACCTGCATAAATCCCAAATATGTCCTGTTGAAGCATTTTTTTTCTTACACACATGGGGTGATGCACCAAAAACCTTTCAAAAAAATGCATGCTGTTATCCAGAAGTTGGTGATCTAGTAAATTGGTAGTGCCTCTCTCAGAGACTCATTCCAGTCACTTTCTCATACCTGCTTGGATCTCCCCCACTCCCTTATGCTCTTTTACAGATATTTTTATGTGCACTGTAATCCACTAAACTGGCTGCAACCTTTCCTCTACTCCCTCAAGCTCATAACATATTGCTGGTCAACATCCATTTGCTAATCAACTCCAAATATACTGAACCAACTTCTTGTCTTCCTCTTTCATTCTACTTAACTCCATGTTTTAAAACAATGTTTTTTTGACTGCCCCATACACAGCCATTCTGATATTTATTGTATCTTCCCAGTCTTTCTTTGCATGATTTTTATTTAACTACTTTTCTGTATGACCTAGATTTCTTACATTTTTCTCTGATTCTCTCAGTACACTTGCCAGTTTATTTGCAAGGAATTTTCCATATTATTTCCTCTTTTCTAGGATAGCTTAAAATCACAAACAAATTTAACACACGTTTATATGTAATTTAACCATTTTTATTTGATGGAAAAAGCATGTATAAACTAATTCCATTTTTTCATTAGATGAACTTGAAAAAAAAACTTATACTTACAATATCTTAAAATTTAACTAACCATTTTTCTAACATCCATTATGATAAGAGAACATAACAATTTGTTATGCACTAAGAATGAATTACTACTCACATATTTGTAGCTACGGCCTCTGTGATCCCATACAAATTGTGAACATTATAATGCACTGAGATATATTGTTTTGCAGTCATGCACAGAGTTTTTGTATAAAGTGGACCATCATTTCCTGGAACATATGGTGGATGTTCTAGAGAAGAATTGGCAGGGCAACCATTTACAGTCCCATCATAAAAGTTTGATGGTTCATTCATATCCTAAAAACCCATTGAAATAAAGTTATAGGTTTTTCACAATTTAAGCATTAAAAATAAGATTTTGTGTTAAACAGTATATTTATTTATTTATGAAATTTTGATATCAAATGAGACATGAAAGTTTCATGTTACACTACTTTTATTTTAGCATATCAACAAAAATATATATTTTTTAAATATTCCAATTTAGTCTGTTTTCTATATAAGTTTTCGATAATCCAAACTAACGAGTTTGTTCACCAATGAATTTTAATATGCAAACATATCCCAATATCAACTTTACTAACAGGTTACAATTCAATGTAGAATGGGTTTTATGCTAATAGAAGAAATTTTAGGTGGTTTTATTATTATTTATTATTAATAATAATCCATCCATGAAAGTTTGGAAACTTATAGCACATAAGTAAAAGGTTTGTTTGAAAGAAAACATTCCATTACTTACAAGCTAAAACAATGGATGAATAAAAAAAAACAAGAATAAAACAAAATAGAAATTACAATAAAAGGAGTTACCATACTAATTATAAAAATACTAAACTGCAAGAATAACTTATACATGTTTCACTGTCTTCTAAATGACAGCTTCATCACATGAAGAAAAATATACTCAAGAATACACAAAATAAATCTAAACACTTCTAACGGCAGTTTATTTTCTTTATTTCTTTTTCAATTTTATTTAAAAATCTGAAATAAAAATCAGTTTTCATTTTTAGCCAGGGAGTCCAAGGACAATATGCGAGAGGGACCCATTTAGATGCTTATACAAAAATACCTATCATATCTCTCCTTGAACACATTTACTGAAGATGCACTCACAACATCTAATAGCAATGCATTCTACACTCACAACAAGCCACAAGAACAACCTCTCTCGCATGCTTCCTAATATCATCCCCTAGCATCTTATAAGAATGGGCCCAAATTTTACCTCCACTATCCATAAGCAGCAAAATCTCAAGTCTTATTTTATTAACAGGTATATTTCTATCACATCTCCTCTGTTCCTCAAACTTTGAAGACTACATTCCCTTAATCTACCTTCATGTTGCACAATTTCATACACAATTATCATCTTAGTTACTCACTGCTCAATCTTTTCAACTATCTCTCCACTTCCTTGGAACCTAGATGATGCATGCATAATTTATCTCCATGTGGTTGGATCAAAGCCTTCTAAAGTGGGAGAATAAGTTCCTTATTCCTATGAGTTAGTGTTCTCTTTAAGAGTATACTGTTATCTGATGCAATGACTACACCATCTTAGCAATGCAACTCCTGAACTTTAACTCACTGTCCACAGTAACCTCCAAGTCTGTAGCCTCACTACTCCCTAACAATTTCCCATTAACATAATACCTTTCCTGTAATGTCCTCTCTAAAACGCATAACTTTACACTTGGTAATACTGAATTGAATTCATTGTCATTTGTCCATATATCCAGTTTCTTCGAATCAGCCTGCAGGAATTCTTTGCCTATCAGTTACATTCTTTACCATTCTCTATAACTTGGCATCATTAACAAAATAACTGATCACACTCAAAACTTCCCAAATGTTACTGACAAACAGTTTAAACAACAACGGTCCAAGTACAGAACTGTGTGATATACCACTGTTACATACCTACTCATACTCAGCACCATCTAACATTACTTTCGAGGTGCTTAAGAGTCAAAGCTATATAACTGAGAGAAGACTTCCGCATAGCATTTAAACGAATGCAGATAACCAACCAGGGCATTTGACATAATGCCCAATTCTCACTTTCTTGTGGTGTACCCAGTTAACTATCTACTGGATAATGAACAAACAAGGATGGGCTGGCAATTTGGGATTTAGCCGACCAAATTTATTCTTATTGGCTTAAAACAATGTAAAATGAGGTACAACATGACAAAATTTCATGCCAGCTGGGATGCCACTCAATTAAACAAGGTCCCCATTGTTATTGCCAGGGAACTAGATCAAACAGCAAAAAGTCAGCTACTGGAACAAAACCTAAAACATACCCAAACTCAAGATCATCACAGTTCAAGATCAGTACTATCAACATAAGAAGCCTGAATGGCAAAGAAATAGAGCTAGCTGAAGAATTAGATAAGTACCAGATCGACATAATAGGGGTGATTGAAACAAAAAAGACAAAAACTGGTCAGATCTTTCTGAGCAATAAATACAAAATGTTATACTCAGGAAATGACAATCGAGGAAAAGAAGGAGTAGCCATAGTATTCAAAACAAAATACGAGGCTAATCTTCTTGAATGGCAGGCAGTCTCAAGTAGAGTGATGTGGAAAAATATCAGAATGGGAAACTGGACAATGAGACTTACTTATGCCTATGGTCCCACAGAAGGTTCTACTAAGGTAGAAGTGGAGGAATTTTTTGATGCTTTAGAGAAAGGAACTGACACAGTGAAAAAGGAAAAGTTGGTCCTTGTTGGGGGCCATAAATAGCAAAGTAAGAAATGATTGTCAGACATACAAAAATATATTGGGAAAATTTGGAGAAAAGAACAAAGCTAATAATAATGGCAAACCCCTGTTTGATTTCTGCTAAGGACATGGATTGGTTATTACTAACACAATATTCCAACATAAAAATGTGCACAAATTCACATGGAGAGAAGAGGCAAGGAATAAGAAAAGTCTCATTGACTATGTTAATGTTGATAGTGATGTTTTCTCCCTGGTGCAGGACACCAAAGTGTACAGAGGATTTGAAATTGGAAGTGATCACCATTTGGTCTTGAGCAGGATAAAACAGAACATATAAGAAAGCTTTAAAGTTAATAAAAGTTGAGCAGATCTCAAATATGAACTGTAGACTAAAATACACAAAGATTATTGAAGAAAAAATGAAAGAGTTAGAGAACAGGAACCAAACCTTGGAGATTCAGTGTCTAATCCTGAAGAAAAAATTTATTGATTCAGCCAGAGAGGCATGTGGTGAAGTTATCTGCATGGATAGAAAAATTAGACCTCCATGGTGGACACAGGAAGTTAAAGAGGCAGTGAAGGAAAAGAAGAAAGCATATCAAAAGTTCCTGGCGAATAAGTCAGGTTGTGCTCTTAGAGAATACAGAGACAAATGTAAGAAAGCTAAACACTGTGTAAACTAGCTAAACAAAAATCATAGAATCATGGAACAAAAAGCAACTGCATGCATGATTTTCTACTTGAACTAGGAAAAAGCCATCGAAAGCCTGTAATGTGTGGAAAGGCAGCAGGATGATATTCCACCAGAAATGACCAAGTATGGAGGTATAAAATATTGCAGTGGCTGCACTGCATAGTTCAGAAGGCCTGGGCAGAGGGATGAAAAGGGACTAGATGATTGGAGTAGAGCTTTCATAGTACCCATATATAAAAAGGGAAATAAAACTGAATGTGAGAATTACAGAGGTATTTCCCAACTGAGTGTTTCTGGTAAGATTTATGCAAGTATACTTGAGAAATAGTTGAGGATTATAGAAGGGAAGCTTGGCAAAGGACAAGCTGGATTCAGGCCAAATAGAGGCAGCGAGGATCAGATTTTCACTTTATGACAAATAGTGGGAATATAACAAAGATCTGTATTTAAGTTTTGTAGATCTGCAAAAGGCATGTGACAAGGTACCAAGAGAAATGCTATTCAAAATGCTAGAGTTATATGGTATCCATTGGGTATTATCAAGCATTACTTAATATCAAGCAATACTTAGAGTTGTTTTATTTCAAGTTTTATCTCATTATATCAAGCAAATCTTTCAGTAGTAAGTCAGCAGGTAAAAATTGAAGTACAGGAAGATGGTTTGATGTTAAATCTGGTGTCAGACAAGGATGTACATATCTATATGGATCACATTATGAAGGAAAGCAGTATTAAATCTGATATTAAAATTGGAGACGTTAATCTCAGCTCTTTACGTTATGCAGATGATGTTATACTTTTATATAAATTCACAAAGCTGCAAGATTCCCTGACTAAATTGAATAACCATTGTCATAAATTTGGTATGAAAATCAGCTATAGCAAAACAAAGACAATGGACGTAGGCTGAAACATTGAAAAAATCAACTGCATCATGAACGGAGAACCTATAGAACAAGTAAAACATTTCAGCTGCTTGGGCACAATTTTTAGTGAATATAGTAAATTAAATATGGAACTAGACAATAGAATCAACAACGCTGGTATGGCAAGAAATCAACAGAATAAATTTATATGGAATAAGAGAGAAATTACTCAAAACACTAAATTAGCTGTATTTATACATTTTGACTTATGGATCTAAGAACTGGGTTAAAAATAAAACATTTGTTCAAAGACTAGAGACCACAGATATGATAATCCTCAAAGATTAGGGGCATGAATAGATGGCATCAATGGAAATATCATATTAAAAATGAGGATATTAGGAAAGAACTTGACATTGTTAGCAGAGCTAATCTAAGGTGGTAAGGTCACTTAAACAGAATGAGAGATGAAAGATTAGCAAAACAAGTGTTCTCTGAAAGGTTGGCAGGAAAAAGACCCAGAGGAAGACCAAGATATAAATGGACTGATACAGTAAAAAGTGCCTTAAAAGACAGAAATAAGATCTGATAATGTTGAAGCCTTGATTTGGAGGAAAATTGTTGTTAGGAAGTTAGTAATGATGTAATTTTTTCATGTAGTACTATCATAATATCCTGTACACCCCTTGTGGGTATATGTTAGGAATTTGATGATGATGATTGAGAGAACAAGAGGTCATCCCTGGAAACTGTGTAAGGTGGGTGTGATGGAATACACTTTTTGCATGGAGAGTGGTTGGTGATTGGAATGCATTGCATGAGAGTGTGGCGAGTGCAGGGACAGTGAATGTATTTAAATCGAGGTACAATGAGCTGTGCATGTGAGAGTTGGACCTCCCATGATGAGTTTCTTGACTCCATGGAGGTCTGTTGATGATGATGATAATAATAATTTAACCCAATCTCAGCAAAAAATATGGCTTAAGTTTCAAGGATTTAGTTGACTCAACTATGACCACATAGCATCCAGAAAAGAACAACAATTTTTCAAGCAGGAATGACCTATTTGATACCAGAAAGAATAGAAATTTAATCTGATAATGATCCAGTACCTCTCAGACAAACAAAACTTAATATTACAGGATTACAGGAAACTAAACCCTTAATCAGTAACTGCTGATGTAGTTTTACCAATTTATTTATGACTTTTTTTCATCAGAGATCAGACTAACATGACCACTATAATGTATATCAATATAACTTGCATATGTATTTCTGAGCATGACACAACATAAAGATCAAAACACTGAATATTATTTTAATCTAATAATATTAAAATAATTCTCTACTAGGGTAGTTTGAATAATTATAGATAAATCTTTCACAATTATTCATAATGAAAAGCATTGTTGTTAATTTGATTTTTCATCAGAGAGAGAGAGAGAAAACTGAAGAATCTTTTTGGCATTCATCCAGAATGAATGCCAAAAAGAGACTCCTGTTTTGATGTCATTTCTCTTATTGTGCTGAAAATTAGGTTTTTCCAAGTCAAAGCTGGAAAATCTTTATCATAAATCTTTATTATTCTTTCACCTTCTCTCTCTCTTTTTATTTTCTTCTATGATAATGCAGAAATGCATTCACAGCCAACCACAGCAGCATTACCTGCAAACTGGAAGTAATAAATGATTGCTAAACCGAGTTCTTTCAATGCAGATCTGCAAAAGACCTTGCTTACATGACCTGCTTTTAAATAAATGTCATGGGGAAAACTTGAGAGAAAAACTCAAACAGCTACCCTGGATATCTCAAAGCATTTAATCCTATGACCACTATCCTCCAAATCTGTTGAGATATATGATCTGACTAGCTACCACATATTGATTGTTGAACTCCAGATTCAGAAAACACGTTTCCCTTACTCTGTCCTTTTCAACCACTTCACTAGTTCCTAAAATATACTATCTGCATGTGTCTGCACATGCATGCAGATAGTATACTGTTACTAACTTCCTTCTTGATTTTTATCATCCAGTAATAATTAATTCTAGGTTAAACAATGTCATGTCTGGAATCACCAAACCACTGGCACTGGTTTCCTGGGACTGTGATTAATCTCTCATAGAAAAAAACATTTCTCTTTTCATTATTCATCTAATTTTCAGTCCATGTACTTGATTATTTAATATTATGTGCTGTGGAGGAGAGAGAGAGGGGGGGGGGGGAAGAACAGTGAGAGAAATACAATCCATCCTTCCCTTAATTCCAAACAAATATAAATTATCAAGAAATTAATTACATTTGGTAGATTTTTTTTTTGCTTTTAAAAAAATCTAAGGCTATGCAGATAGTATATCATATCAATTAAATTAATGAGATGAGACTATCAGAAATGATACTTACAATCCATAATCCATCAAAAGGTATGATTTTATGAAAGTCTGACACCTGTTTTGTCCAGTACTTGACAATGTTAGGGTTTGTAAAATCAGGAAACACAGTGCTTATTGCATTCCATACCTATTAAAAATTAAAAAAAAAAAAAAAATGTATATATATAAGTAAACATCAATGTAAATTTATCTACTTTAAATTGTTGACAGGTTTGAGACATGATATTCTTATAATGCTTATATTCCAAGTACACTTATACTTCATAGCTTATTAAAACCACTGAAAAGTTAAAGTAAGCTGGCATTACTAGAAATAATTTCACATTATTTAAGAAAAACATCAACTGGTTACCAACCAATAATTATGCCTAAATTTAAAGATTAATGGCATCATTTGTTACCATAATGAGAATACCTTGATAGGTCACTTTTATCAGAGAATAAATAGCAGTCAAAACAGTGAAAATATAATACCACCTATACAAGGGAAATAAATTCTGTTCAACAGCAGTCAAAGTAATTCTAGCAATTTTTGGGAGCAATGGATTATCCCATAAAAAGCTAACACTAACCAAGTGAAGCCTACTGTTTTATGCACATCAAGGCTCAATACTTGAAACCAACTGAAAGATTTGCTGTATACCACCAAAGGAATGTGCCACCATTCTGATAAATCGATTACAATGTATTTATAATTATTAAATCTTAACCCACACGTATTCAAGTATTTGATAACATTTAAATGTTACTGAACACCTATCTAACTTACTTAATCTTGATAAATATATTTTTCTGCATATAATGATGAATGCATTTCATGCAGAAACATGGGGTTAGATGAGATATCAGCTAGTATTTTGCGAAAATGTGAAAGGGAATGCCTTTGACTAGAGATCCAGGGGAGTGGAAAGAGGGCAAAATAATTCACTTGCATAAGGGAGGTTAAAGAATACATTAGCAGATTACAGACCAATCAGTATCTCAGGCATGAAGGTAAGAGTACTAGAAAAATTGGTAAAAAGGAGAATTCAAGAATGAGTACATAAAAATGCAATGCTGTATGAGGGTCAACATGGCTTTGTAAAGGGTCGGTCATGCCTTAGTAATTTATTAATAGAATAACAGCTGAGTTGGATAAAGGAAATGGCTACATTATGATTTTGCAAATGCATTTGACAGAATATCACATATGGAACTCTGTTATGCAAATTAGAATAAATGGGGATGGCTATGATACTATTTAAGTAGATACAAGGGTGGCTGCTAGACAGATATCAAAAAGTGGTATATGGAGGGGCATAATCGAGGCAAAAAAGGGTGACTAGTAGTGTGCCGCAAGATTCAGTCCTGGGACTATTGCTGTTTAATTCGTACATAAATGATATAGGAATTAACCTGAAAGAAAACAGTCAGTTGTTTGTTGATGATGCAAAAGTAGGTATAGTAATAAGCAATCAAGATGATGTGGAGAGTTTGTAGATGATTTAAATAGGCTGTCAGTATGGGCAAAAGTTAATGGGTGTCAGTTTAATGTTGAGAAATGTAAAATTATGCATTTTGGGATAAACGACTTGTATTGCATATCAACTTTGCACGACTTGTATTGCATATCAATGCAATACAAGTCGTGTATCACATTGATAGCACTGTACCTCAGGAAATAGAAGAAGTTAGAGATTTAGAGGTGGTGGTAGACAGAGTTAAAGTTTAAAGGACATAATGCTAAGGTAGCCCATAAGATTACTTGGCTATTGAAGAACACATTAACAAGTAGAGATAAGGAAGTTGTTATTCCTCTTTATAAGGCCTTGGTACACCCACATCTGAATTACTGTGCTCAAGTCTGGTCCCCTGGATTTTGTGGGGATGATAAAGCGGGAGAGGATTAAGATGTGACTAAAATGCTGAGTGGTCTGTGGAATGTTTGTTCCCTATGAGGATAAATTAAAAGCATGTGGATTGCAGGCTGATAGGAGAAATAAAGGGGATACAATAGAAACATTTAAGTTGCTTAAAGGGTTTTATAGGATAGATGAAGGGGAAATGTTTCAGCACTTCTCTAGAGGGACCAGAATAAGGGGTCATCCCTGAAAGTTGAATAAAGGTGTAAGGAATAGATTTTTTTGCTTGGAGAGTTGTGAATGAGTGGAATGGGTTGCCAGAGTTAGTTGTGAGTGCTTTGTCTGTTAATGGGTTTAAGGAGAAGTATGATAGATTGGGATATCCGGCGATGAGTCTTCGGACTCTATGGAGATGCCTGAATAATAATAATAATACATCCAACATGAATGATAAAATGAACAGGCTAGTATTAATAATTAGGCAACTTTTTTTTTTGCATGTACGAGATGAAACTTGCTGATTAAGCAGAATTCGGAGTAATGTGATATTGCTGAAAGAAGAATGCAGATGTTCAATGCAGCTGAAAAAACTGTTCTGCTGGCAATGAACTTTTTAAACAACCTTCTTATAACATTAAGTGACTTATTTAAGATGCATAAACTTTAATCAAAAATATTCAAACTAAATTTAACATATAAACTAAGCTTGCTGTCCTCTTTATTCATAAATCAAAAGTATATAGCTGGACATATGTTACAGCAAACACCACTGTAACAAATTGATATGCTGTGCTATAACAAACTATGGAAAGGGCCTAGCCTATGTCCAGCAGAATCAATGCTATTTTAATCTTGCTACCACAAAGAGTGAAAGCCAAACCTTCCTTCAGAATAGCAAAATGAATTTTCTAGCAAATGACATCACAATCCATGCTCAATAAATTAAAGATACCAAGAAATTATATTCTTGGCTTCATCCTTTATCCATGCGTAAGCAATAAAGTTTGCACGTGAAGTCACCTCATGACTGGGCTACTTGTGTATAAAGGCTAATGACACAACATCAATTACCTTAGTATCCCATAATGCAATGTGTGTGTATATCCTCACAGAGATGTACAATGCTAAGCATTATGGGAAAGGTCATTACCTAGACCAATTTCTACCTTTATTGAGATCTCATCAGTGGGAGCCAGACCCAGAAGTGATAAAGGTTGAAGTAATGTAGAAGTCACATTTCCATATACAAGTAGGCAAAAAGTGTCACACCTTATTACTAAAGTATTCTGGATTAGAGATAGATGTAGAAAGTTTTTTTCACTTGGTTATACTATACATTAAAGATGCCAATAAATTATATTCTTGTTTTCATCCTTTATCCAAATGTAAGCAAACAAAGTTTGCAAATAAAGTCACTTCACGACTGGGCACGAATCCATGCCCAGAAATTTTCATCTCTGAACAAAGATGCATATATTTTTAACTTTATCTACTCAGAATAACAGCAACATGCAATATTTGCATCTGAATGACAATAGATGTGAAATTGGTCACCATGTCTTACATGGGAGGCAGCCCTGCCTCATTTTACACTGACTGGCTGATGAAAACTATCAGTTTAAAATACAGTTACTGGGAAACACTGCTTAAAATTTATTAGCATTTTGTGTTAAAACTAGAAAATGTATTGACAGAAGCTAAATCAATCAACTGCAAACACAGATGAAAGCAACAAATTTTGTTAGCTACAGAAAATGAGAAATCAAAATTAGGAGTATGGAGGGTAAGCCACGGTTTAGACCACCATAATTTTGCAATGCACAGTTGCTTTAAAAAAAAAAAAGCTAGCAAATACTATCTTATAGTAAAAAGAACATGATCATGTTCTTCAGCAGATCATGTTCTAAATTTTCATGATCTTCTACTGTTTATCCAATTCTAAATTTGTAGAGAAAATTATAGGTTAAAGTAAACAAAGAAAATGGTTCAAAACAAACAACAGAAATAGCATGTTGTATGATGACAACATGATGAAGGATTGGCAGTAATAATTCATAAAGGACACATGAAAAGGTACGAATTCAAAGAATAATGGGACACATAAGAAGGATGGGATCTAGAAGAGTATGTAATTATAAAATGGAAAATACAGAATTAATATTAATTTTTTTTTGAAATGTTACAACAGCTTAGCTTAAGTATCACTTATCTGAATTCTTCATAATGGACTAAATGTATGTGGTGCATAAAATTCAAAGCAAAAACAACCTGTAAACTTCAGATGTTAGTGAACTTTATTATAATTGGTTATCTTCAACTTACAAAGAGGGAGGAGACAGATGATTAACAAGCTAGCCTGGCATTAATCAGGGATGCACAGTTAGTGTGAACAAGTCAGCTTCCTACTTGGACAATAACCTAATGATGGACAACTGGCATAAAGTGATAATGTTCTCTTAAAACTTCTGTGTTTGAAAAGTTAATTCTTTATCTATCAGGTAAAAAATTCTAAACTGCCGTCTGAGAACAGTATCAGCGACATTTCCATCTACATTTTTTATTTCATCGGTGATTTTTTTTTGCAGTCAGCTTATGTAAGTCATTGTTTGTTATATGTTGGGGCCAAAATATTTTTAATATTTTATGTAGACAATTTGTCTGAAAACTATTTGATTTATTATTATTTTAATGACTAATATAGGTGACTTTTGCTTAGGAGTGTTTTTTTACAATGACAATTTAGCTAATTATTAAATTATCAATATACTGTAGTCAATTATTTAATTTAGCCTCTTGTTTTTTGGTCAGCTGTCATGTCTCTGATTCATATGGCTTAATAATACTTAATACTGCTATTGAACATTTTTTTTATTTTGATTTTATTATGGTATTTTGAAGCTTTCCATATATTATTTACTTTTCTAGAAGCAGTATTAGCTTTGGCTAGTCTTTTTGAATTATATCCCTCCTTGGGGAAAAAAAAAAAAAAAAAAAACTGACATTAAGTTGATTCTGTTCACTTAAAACTGTAAATTTAGATGATCCAACTCAAAATCAATTTCTTTTCTTGGATTTAAAAACTTAATTCTTTATCCATGAGGTAAAAAATTCCAGGTAGTTGTTTGATGAACCACACGGAACTTAATTCCTTTCCCAACAAAAATAAAGTATTTTAGGTGCATAATTTTTATATGTGACAGTTTGATAGGTGATATGTTTTCCTTTAGTTGGAAAGAGTTAAGTTTGAATTCAGTCCAGGATGCAAAGAAACTTTTACCTGACTGAACTTGAAAAGTAAGTTAGCAGATCTCATACAGAGGCGGCAAGGATTTTGTTCCAAACACTCAAATACGAGGGTGGTCTGAAAAGTTCTCGGCCTCAACATAGATGGCAACACTATCGGCAAGAGATTTTTTTTTTTCTAAGTTGGTACATCTGTCATAAGCATCCATGTGAAATTGCAAGTCATTCTATCAAGTAGTTTGTTTTACACAGCTGTCTGAAGCAAAAGTGCTGTCTGTATCCCTTGAAATGGATAAAATTGACTATCATGTGGTTATAAAATTCTTTGTAAAAAGAAGGTTTAACCAAAAGAAATTCATTCGAAGTTCATAAAATTTTATGGGCACTCTTCTCCTTCCTTTTCAACGATTAAGAAATTGGATTCCGAGTTTAAACAGGGTCATACCAGCCTTGAAGATGATCCAAGTGAAGGATGTCCAAAAGTGTAACAACACCAGAAATCATTGATCAAGGGCACGATATGGTATTGGATGACCTGCGAATCAAAGTGCATGAAATTGCTGAGACTATAGGCATTTCAAAATAACGTGTAATTCTGCATGAAGAATTGCAAATGAAAAAGCTTTGCGTAAGGTGGGTGCCGTGCAGATCAAAAATGCACTTGCATGAAAATCTTTGAACAGTTTTTGGAGCGTTTTAACAAGAATAAAACTGATTTTGTGAGTTGATTTATTACTATGGATGAGACTTGGATTCACCATTACACACCAGAATCCAAACAGCAGTCAAAACAGTGGACAGAAGCCAATTGTTCAACATCAAAGAAGACAAAATCGGTTCCATCAAGCAGGAAAGGTCATCACATCGGTGTTTTGGGATGCTACATTGTGTTTATTAATTATCTTGAAAAGGGTAAAACAATAACCAGGGAATATTATTCCAATCTTTTAACCAGACTAGATGAAAAAATTCATGAGAAAAGACCAAGTTTGCAGAAGAAAAATATCATCTTTCATCAGGACAATGCACCTGCCCACAGAGGTGTTTTGGCAATGGGAAAATTAAGGTATCTGCACTATGAATTGTTCGAACATCCACCCTATTCCCCAGATTTGGCCCCCTCTGACTTCTATCTCTTCCCAAAACTAAAACTCTTCCTTCTGGTCAGCATTTTTCTTCGGTGATTGCAGCTGTAGAGAGGTATTTTGCAGATCTTACTAAGAACCACTACAGGGATGGGATAATGGCGATGGAGCATCACTGGGATAAATGAATTAGTCTAAAGGAGATTATGTTGAAAATTAAAAATTATTTTGAAATTATAAATTCGTTTTTTCATTGTTAGGCTGAGAACTTTTCAGACCACCCTCGTATTTCATCTCACAAAACAAACTGGCCAGATCACATGCAATTGACAACCATCACACATAATGAAGATATGATTAACACTCCTATCAGAGAATTAATCAGGTTTCAAGTCAAGTTACTTGGTCATGACAGGCCATCAAGAAACATGTAATAGGAAATGGTAATTTTGATATGTATAAGAGAAGAATGCTTCAATGATTGATCCAGATAGGGGAGGAAGGGACTATGTAGTGAAGTTGTCTGCGAGGATAGAAAAATAATAACACCATGGTGGACACAAGAAGCTAAAGAAGCAGTACTAGAAAAGAAGAAAGCATACTAAAAGTTAATAGCAAAAAATTTGCAGATGCCCTTAAAGAACACAACATAAAATGTAAGAAAGCTAAGTTATGTGCAAAGTAGCAAAACAAAACTCATGGGAAGACTTTTGAGTATGAAAAATAAATATCAGGAAGTGGCAAAATGTTCTGTAGGCTATTGAAGAAACTTATAAATGGAGGAAAGAGTGACATGAAAATTGAAAATAAGGATATCCTAGATGTCTGGAGTAATTATTTTGAGATTAAACAAACCAAGCATTGACAGAACTGTAGTAGAAAATTTTCAAGAGGAATGAAAAGAGGAGAACATATGAATATTTGTGGTAGAAAAAGTAGTTAAAAACTTGCAATTTGGAGAGGCAGCTAGAGTAGATGATATTCAACCAGAAATGCTCAAATATGGAAGTATAAATGTTTTGCAGTGGATACACTGCATAATTCAGTGGACCTGGTCAGAAAGTTGAATTCCTGATGAATGGAGTAGAGCTCTCATAGTCATCTTCCTATCCAGGTTATAGTCCATCTTCTTCTTAGTCATCCCTTGTTCCTCTAGAATTATGTTAAGATCTTTTTTGGTAATCTTTCTCTCTGCATTCTTGCAACTCTCACAGTACCTATCTATAAAAAAGGGAATAAAGCTGAATGCGAGAATTACAGAGGAATTTCTCTACTAATTGTTCTAGGTAAGATTTATGCAAGCATACTTGAAAAGAAGTTGAGAAAGACTGTGAAAGAGAAACTTGGAAAAGAACAAGCTGGGTTCAAGCCAAATAGAGGCCGTCAAGATCAGATGTGCACTTTAAGACAAACAAGGATCTTGTACTTAAGTTTGGTAGATCTGGAAAAGGCATACGACAAGGTGCCCAGAGAAAAGCTTTTCAAAACACTACAATTATATGGTGTGAATGGGACATTATAAAGGGCAATACATAGTCTATATTTAAGTTATAAGCCAACAGTTAGGAAGTAAATTTGGGAAGATGGTTTGATGTAAAATCAGAGGTAAGACAAGGATGCACATTATCTCGACTCTTATTCATCATCTATATGGATCACAAGATAAAAGAAAGTGGCATTAGGCCTAATATTAGAATTGGAGATGCCAAATTTAGCTCTTTGCTTAATGTAGATGATGCTGTACTCCTAAACATATCTAAGTTTTCAGGATTCACTAACTAAATTAAATAACACCTGTAACAAATTTGGCATGAAAATCAGCAATAAAAAGACCAAAATTATGAAATTAGGCAGGAGCACAGAAAACTTCAACTGCATTCTGAATTTATATGGAATAAGAGAGAAATTAGCCAAAACACCAAACTAGCAGTATGTATGTGTGTGTTTGTATACATATATATATATATCCTATATTAAGGTCCACTCCAGCTGTTTCTAGTCACTGTGTCCTTTTCATTCGCACATGCTACAGCGCGCGCGCACGCACACGCACGCACACACGCACACACACACGATACTTCTGGTTCTGCTTCAGTCATGAAGAGAGAGACAAGTCACTGCCATTACATGTTATCTTCATGATGCTGTGCTTCAAAGTTGTTAAATCTCAGTTTCAGTCAAATGATTAAGTTCTTTTAACTTACATATTTTAAACATAACTAAACTTTAAACTATAATACATATATTATACACTCTTCATAAAATGTTAATGCTACATGCAAGCATAAACAATGCACATTCATCACACACACACACACACACACACACACCACACACACACATATATATACACACAAAAAACAAGCACTTAATCATACAGTTCTCACAATATAAATGCACTAACTACTGAAAATGGTATTTGAAACTGAATATTGAAACAAAAACACTAGAACATCTGTATGCATATACTTATAGACTACAATCTACTCCAGTTGCCCTTCCACATTTCAAGTTTACAAATGTGATGGCTGTATAACTGAGAGGAGACCTCCACATAGCCTTTAAAGGAATGTGGAGAACCGACCAGGGCTTCTGACGTAATATCCAATCCTCCCCTTCTCGTGGTGCACCCTGTTGGGAATCTACATGGATACTGAACGAATAAGGATGGGCTGGCAATTTGGGATTTGGCCAACCAAATTGTATTCTTATTGGCTTAAACCAATGTACAAAATGATGGTACTACATGACAAAATTTCATGCCCGCTGGGGTGTCGCCTCGTTAAACAAGGGTCCTCACTGTTTTCGCCAGGGAATCAGGTGAACAGCAAAAATTCAGCTACTGAAACAAATCTGAAAGCACACCTAACTCAACATCACCAGAGTTAAAGATCACTACTATCAACATAAGAAGTCTGAATGGCAAAGAAATGAAGCTAGCTGACAGATTAGATAAGTACCAGATCGAAATAATAGGGGTGACAGAAACAAAAAAGACAAAAACTGGTGAAATCTTTCTGAGCAATAAATACAAAATGTTATATTCAGGAAATGACAATCAAGGAAAAGAAGAAGTAGCCATAGTATTCAACACAAAATACAATGCTAATATTCTTGAATGGCAGGCAGTCTCAAGTAGAGTGATGTGGGCAAATATCAGAATGGGGAACTGGACAATGAGACTTATTTGTGCAAATGGTCCCACAGAAGGTTTTTACTAAGGTAGAAGTGGAGGAATTTTTTGATGCTTTAGAGAAAGCAGCTGACACAATGAAAAAGGAAAATTTGGTCCTTGTTGGGGATCTAAATAGCAGAGTAGGAAATGATTGTCAGACATACAAAAATATTTTGGGAAAATTTGGAGAAAAGGGCAAAGCTAATAATAATGGCAAATACCTGTGGGATTTCTGCTCGGGACATGGACTGGTTGTTACTAACACCATGTACCAACATAAAAATGTGCACAAATTCACATGGAGAGAAGAGGCAAGGAATAAGAAAAGTCTCATTGACTATGTTATTGTTGATAGTGATGTTTTCTCCCTGGTGCAGGACACCAGAGTGTACAGAGGATTTGAAATTGGAAGTGATCACTATTTAGTCTTGAGCAGGATAAAACTGAATTTCATATTGAAAAGAATAACATGTAAGAAAGTTTTAAAGTGAATAAAAGTTGAGCAGCTCTCAGATGTGAACAGTATACTAAAATACACAAAGATTATTGAAGGAAAAATGAAAGAGTTTGAGAACAGGAACCAAACCTTGGAGATACAGTGGCAAGCCTTGAAGAAAGCCCTGATTGATTCAGCTAGAGAATCATGTGGTGAAGTTGTCTGCAAGGATAAAAAAAATCAGAACTCCATGGTGGTCACAGGAAGTTAAAGAGGCAGTGAAGGAAAAGAAGAAAGCATATCAAAAGTTCCTGGCAAATAAGTCAGCTTGTGCTCTTCGAGAATACAGAGACAAATGAAAGAAAGCTAAACACTATGTAAAACTAGCTAAACAAAAGTCATGGGAGGACTTAAAATAAAAAGACAAAGACAATGAAAATAGGTACAATCGTTGAAAATGTCAACTGTTTTGTGAACGGAAAACCTTTGGAACAAGTAAAACATTTCAGCTACTTAGGCACAATTTTTAGTGAAGATGGTAAATTAAATATGGAAATAGACAACAGAATCAACAAAGCTGGTATGGTAGGAATTCAATTGAATAAATTCATATGGAATAAGAGAGAAATTAGTCGGAACACTAAATTAGCTGTATACAAGACAGTGTTCAAACCAGTTTTAACTTATGAATCTGAGGGCTGGGTCAGAAGTAAAACACTTGACCAAAGACTACAGATATGAGAGTCCTGAGAAAGATTAGAGGCATGAACAGATGGCATCAATGGCAATATCATATTAAAAACAAGGATATTAGGATAGAACTTGACATTGTCAGCATTCAGAAATGCGTTAACAGACGCGGTGGCAAGCCTTGAAGAAAGCCCTGATTGATTCAGCTAAAGAATCATGTGGTGAAGTTGTCTGCAAGGATAAAAAAAATCAGAACTCCATGGTGGTCACAGGAAGTTAAAGAGGCAGTGAAGGAAAAGAAGAAAGCATATCAAAAGTTCCTGGCAAATAAGTCAGCTTGTGCTCTTCGAGAATACAGAGACAAATGAAAGAAAGCTAAACACTGTGTAAAACTAGCTAAACAAAAGTCATGGGAGGACTTAAAATAAAAAGACAAAGACAATGAAAATAGGTACAATCGTTGAAAATGTCAACTGTTTTGTGAACGGAAAACCTTCGGAACAAGTAAAACATTTCAGCTACTTAGGCACAATTTTTAGTGAAGATGGTAAATTAAATATGGAAATAGACAACAGAATCAACAAAGCTGGTATGGTAGGAAGTCAAATAAATAAATTCTTATGGAATAAGAGAGAAATTAATTGGAACACTAAATTAGCTGTATATAAGACAGTGTTGAAACCAGTTTTAACTTATGGATCTGAGAGCTGGGTCAGAAGTAAAACACTTGACTAAAGACTACAGATATGAGAGTCCTGAGAAAGATTAGAGGCATGAACAGATGGCATCAATGGAAATATCATATTAAAAACAAGGATATTAGGATAGAACTTGACATTGTCAGCATTCAGGAATGCGTTAACAGAGCTAATCTCAGATGGTATGGTTACTTAAACAGAATGGGCGAGGAAAGATTAGCAAAAGAAGTGTTCTCTGCCAGGTTGGCAGCAAAACGACCCAGAGGAAGACCAAGATATAGATGGAGTGATACGGTACAAAGTGCCTTAGACGATAGAAATATAAGATCAGATAATGTTGGAGTCTTGACAAGTAACAGACTGATTTGGAGGAAAACTGTAGATGGGAAGTTAGTAATGATGTAAATTGTTCATGTAGTACTATCATTTCCTGTACAAACCTTGAGGGTACATGTCAGGAATTTGATGATGAAGTTTAATGGCTTTCTCTACTCTAAGTATTTTTAACTCCATGAAAATTTTTTACTATTCTGTCACTGCTCGTTTCATTTAAATTACTCTAGACATCCAGACTCCAGAAGGTAGTTAGCGTTAAGCTTTTCAAATTTTAAAATACTTCATCACTGCCAGTTACCAATATTTCAAGTTCTGGAATGCATAGAGGTAGACGGGGGGGGGGGGGGGGGAGATTGCAATCGAAACAGACCCTACTAAAGTTTGGTGTGAGATAAATCCAAGAAAATAGTTATTCAAGTGAATGCCAATACCTTCTTGGATATTTATTTCCTGGAAGTGCACTTTAGTAAACTATAACAAATTCACTGTAATAAACAATTTCAGTTATAAATGCACATGCTCACTCTGGTGAGCATTTATATATGAACAAAAAGTATAACTATTAATAGTAACTTACCTTACCAACAAACAGTTCTCCTGTTATATTTTTAACAAATATATCCATTGCAATGCCATCATCAAATGGAGGATAAGTACCAGGGGTTTCAGCATTACTTATTCCTGGATCCTATAAATAAATTTGTTTACAGAATATACAAATGAAAGAACAATTGCCTTATTATACTTTCTACTGATATTGTATATAATTTTTCATATTAAAGAAGAAATTTGTAGTTCAACAAAATTCAAAAAACGTTTTACCATATGTAATTTAGTGATTATAATGAAGGCTTGGTTAACTGCTGTAGCGCAATTGGAAGAATAGCAGAACATTGTGCCCTTCAATTAGAAAAGACCTGGGTTCGATTCTCGCCGAGACAAGGGAATCCTTATAAGGGCTTTTTCAATTGAAGGTGAGTTAGCTGATCTGCCATGGTAGCAGAGTTTTTCTCCCAGAAACTCGGGTTTCTCACCCACACACAGACAAATCAGCCTTCAGAACACACACAATTTACAGACAAAAAATACTGTTCTTGGCAATGATAGGTGGTAGATGGCCTTTAAGGGCAGTAGTGTCATAGATAGAGAGGATGAGATGTATTTAGCGAAATAGAGTAGTGTGCCCTCCCACAATGAATCGACTTCCTGGAGGTGTCGAGTAATAATAATAATAGTAATGGTTGGCTGTGAATTTGAATTCCTACTGTAATATGGGTGCTTATGAATATCATTGAGAGATAGATGATTTTCAAGGCAGCACTTACTGGAGGCCTAAAATGGCTTAGAAAAGTAGAATATATAATCTCTAGAGTGGATTACATAATTATTATTTCATAAAGTGCTTCACAGAATAAACACTCCAGAGGAAAGCAAATTTTTTTTTGAACTTACTAATATTTCAAAGGATTTCTAACCAACATCTTTATAGCATAAACTACAAATGTGTTAAACATACAGCATTCAATTAGATTATAGCAATTCAAATTGTATAGGAAAAGAAACCAATATCCTAACAAAGAGCCCTCCAGGAGCCAAATAAAAGCAAAGCTAATTCAGAGGAGTCGGGCTAAATGTGGTGTTAGAATGACAGTCTCCAAGATCTTTGACAAATGAATGCAGCTATACTTGTTGAAGTTAGGAGAGTTCTTCATAGCTGATGCAGATTCTAAAAGCACTCTCTAAGATTTATAGCAACTTCTTTGCATCACAGCTGTCTTCATTCCAAGAACATGGTCTGCCATGCTCTGGATGCTGCTTTTCAGTTAATAAATGCACAAGTGCCTCACAATTTGCAAAAGCGAAAATAAGTATACATTTCCTAGTTCCTTAAAAGCAGAGTAGTTATCTCTGCTTTTAAGACTAGTGCAAAACATCCAGGCTGATTCCAATCGTTTGTTTTAGTTCAGTGTGCAATTTGTAGGATATCATCAGTTTTCACTACAGATAACTAATAGGGATCAAAAGTGGTTTCTTAGAGTGGAGAGTTTGTTAAAATGAATTCCCTCAAGTATGACACTCACTCTTCACTACAATGGTGCATACTATAGTTACTACAGGTGGCGCCTGCGAATAAGTAATGTTAAATTTGTGCTCCCACATTTTATCGTAATTGTGTTTTTTGTGCAAAAAAGCAGCAAACGGAAAAGTAACAGAAGGTACTAAGCAGCTGATTACTTCACTACAGTTCGTAAGTACCCATAGTCCATTAAATCTGCTATATTTTACAACTAAAAAACAGATATGTGAAAGCACTATGCCTACTGTGTGATGTAAAGATGGTGGCAATAAAGGACAACAATGGAAGATTACTTAGAGTCCCATCAGCGTAGCGTCACTGATCACCAACAAACCGAATGACATTACAAAGTGCTGCAGCTGTGAAACCGAAGTCAAAGAAAGGGGAGGAAAAAAGGTATATTGTGCAATTTCTGTTGCAAATGGCTACATATTTCCTGCACGAAAATAAATGAATCACCGCACAAGCTTTTTACCGATCTAAACCAGCCCTACTTCTGTACGATGTGCCTCCCTTCCGTAAAACAAATACTAAACCTAGGCAAAAGAGTCAATAACCTCAAGCAACAGCTTAATACCGTGATCGATACCTTCTCCTCCAAAATCAGAAAGTTGGAAACTAAGCTCGAGACGATCAACGACCAGAGCCCAACCGCAAGGGCACCCTTGCCTGCTAACGAACTTCGTGAACTAATCACATCATCGGTACACATCATCGCTGGAGGCCGAAAATAGAAAACTCAACGCTGTTATCCTGAACTTTCCGACAGAAAACAGAAAATCCTTAAAAGAGGACGTCGGAAAACTTGCAGGAGAATGCAATTTCGATCCCAGAAATATTGTCGAATGCTATCGTATCAGACCCATAATACAAAACAAAGAACGGAACAAACTTTCCACATCTCGTGAAAGTGACCTGCGACAGACCAATAAACACAACCAAATTTATAACAGCGATAAACAACAAGCTAAAGGACACTTGCCCCCCAGTCGTGCATACATTCTCGACATGATTCAATCTTTGCCCAGAGAGAGAGCAAAGTCGCCAACTCCGAAGACAACCAGAAGAAAAACGCCAAAATGGAGACAACAGTTGGGTGATAGACTACAAACAATCCAAACTAGTACAAAAACCAAGTGACGCCACTAGCAGCCAGTCGCCACTAGTTGGCCTCAACTCCAACCTCAATAGCATCCACTACCATCTGCAGTCCACCAAACCCAACCTACTCTTTTTAACAGAAACTCAAATCTCACCTTCCTCCAGCACTATTCATCTCAACCTTCCTAACTATACACTATTTAACTCCTTTTAACCCAAGGGTGGCAGTCTGTGCATATATCTGCTCTGACATACCCTGCCAGAGATCAACTAACTTAGAATCACCTGATTTTGACCTTCTTTGGCTGAAGATATCCCTCCCCCACTCAGTCAACTTCATCTGCTGTCTCTATTGCTCTCCTAATACCACCAATCACTCTGAGCTCTTTCATTTCCTCTCCTTAAAAGTTGATTTTCTCCAGTAGCACTCTCCTAACAGCGAAATTCCTGGGTGATTTCAATGTCCATAGCACCAATTGGCTTTCCTCTTCCAGTTATACAGATCCTGCAGGCAGAGATGCTGAAACATTTGCAGTCACTATTGACCTCACACAAATTGTTCAAAAACCAACCAGAATACCAGATAACCCAAACCACTCCCCAAATACCCTAGATCTCTTCCTAACTAATGAGCCCTCCAAATATTCAGTGAATGTAGTGAGTCCCCCTGGGCAATTCTGACCACAACTTAGTGCTCATCTCCTCCCACATGCAACAATGCTTACACAGTCACTCCCACACAAGAGTAGTTTGGCATTATAACAGTGCCAAATGGGACAGTCTCCGAGACTACTATGCTTCATTCCCATGGTTAGACTACTGTTTCTGGTCTTCCAGTCCAAACATATGCACTGAACGCATCACCAAAGTGATCCTCACTGGCATGAAAACATATTCCCCACACTACTCACACCTGCCATCCCCTGATTCTCCAAAAAATGTGCAAAAAGCTGTACAAATGAAAAATCATGCATACTACAACTGGCTCAAATCAAGAACCCCATCCTCATTCAATGCCTATACTGAAGCCCGTGACAAATGCAAGAAAATTATCAATACTTCCAAAACAGAATTTGAATGGGCCAAAAGCAGGAAGCTTGCAGTCTATCCAAATGGCAGCCATGCCTTTTGGTCTCTTGCAAAAGCAATTGGCCGTAACTTTTGCCCTACACTATTCCCACCTCTATCATACCCAGATGGCTCAATTGCAACATCACCCATAGAAAAAGCTAATCTCCTGGCATCACACTTTGCCTCCAATACACACATAACTGACAATGCCAAATGCCCTCCAGTCATTTCAACTGCCCAACATACAATGCCCCCCCCCGTATCCTTTTTCCAAAAAGACATCACAAACCTGTTGTCTAAAAAAGTCTCCTAGCACTGACGGCATTTCTCCAATTATCCTGAAGGTTTGTGCATCAGAAGTGACTCCTATCCTATGTCACCTGTACACACTCTCTTACTCCACTAGTATATATATCCCAAAGCCTGTAAACTGGCTATATTCAACCCATTCCTAAAAAGGGCGACAAATCACTGCCATCTAACTACTGCCCTATCTCACTCACTTCAGTCCTGTCTAAAGTAATGGAGAAGGTCATCAACTCTCAACTCCTAATCGATCTTGAAGGCTATTAAGTGACCACCAGTGCAGATTGCGTCAAAGCCGTTCAACAGGAGATCTACTCTCATACATCATCCATCACTGGACAAACACCATGGAGAAATTCAGTGAATAGTAGTTGCACTTAATATCTCCAAAGCCTTTGACCAAGTCTGGCACAAAGGTTTACTAAGCAAACTCCCATCATTTGGCCTGCCCCAGGACTTCTGCAGATGGATTGCCAGCTTCCTGTTTGGATGCTCACCATGTGTGATGGTAGACAGCTCCCTATCCTCTCACCATCCAACTAATGCTGTGGTCCCACAAGGTTCAGTTTTCTCACCGATCCTCTTCCTTCTATATATCAATAACCTACTTCAGTTGACCTCTAACCCAATACACAGTTTTGCAGATGACAGCACATTACATTCCTCCCTTTCATTTGACAAACCCTACTCTACACAACTCACCTCAACCCACAGAACATCAACCACCACTGCCCTTAATTTCGACCTCCAAGCCATCCTCCAATGGGGCTCAGATAGCCTTGTCAACTTCAACACTAGTAAAACCCTGCTGGGGGAAAAATAGTTCTTTTTTTTTTATTTCTCACAAAAAAGAATTATTTTTCCCTCAGCATTGTTTTCGATAACACTCAAATTCTCAGACAAGGTGAAATTTCTCTTCTCAGAATTACCTTGACATCAAGCCTTTCCTAGCATAAACACATCGCAACCATTGCATCCTCAGCTTCCAAAAAAAAAATGTTTTCTCTTTTGCTCAAAACGCTACTTCACCTCTAAACAGCTGTTAACACTATACAAGTCACAAATCTGCCCAGCTCTCGAATACTGCTCTCACATCTGGAGTGAGGTTCCAAAAAGCTCCCTCAAAATGCTTGACTCAATACAGAGGAGAGCAATAAGACTAATAAATGACCCATCCCTCACCAACTCACTCCCCCCACTTTCACATAGATGCTTGGTCTCTGCAATCTGTATATTCCATAAATATTTCCATGGGAAATGTTCATCTGAAACAGCATCAATAATTCCCCCACCGTGCTAAGCCCATTGGAACACATACAGCTGCCACCCAACATCCTTTCACAGTACACCTCGAAACCCACAGAACAAGTTTCTTTTCCTCCTTATTCATCCCTGCTATTGCAGTACTGTGGAACAGTCTTTCCCCAGACGTATTTCCCAAGGAATACAACATACAGGCATTCAAATCAAATGTAAACAAGTTTCTTTTTTCGCAACCCACCACCCATATATGGTACTAACGTACTATAGGTTGACCAGACAACCTCCTGTATATGGGTCCAACATAAAAAAAAAAAAAAATACTATAGTGAGAACTGATTGTATTAATTAATTAACTCGACAATAATTTTACTAGAGAATTTCACTTAGGCAATACTTACATTTTAATAGTGACCAATAACTGATGACTGCAACTCTTTAAAGCACACTGTTGTGTGACAAAGAGTGATAACTATCAAATGATAACATTCAAATATTTTAGAAACGCCTATGTAACATCAGCAGCAGATTCATGACAGGCACCACCAACCCAAGAAATATCAACAGAAAAAGAAGTGGAATTGATCGAGGAATTAGAGAGTTACCAAGTTGACATGACAGGTATTAGTGAAAAAGAAGACAAAAACAAGTGAGATAAATAATAATCATTAAAAGGTGTTATATTCAGTTGATAATGATCAGGAAAACAAAGGAGGTAGCTATAGTTCTCCACACTAAACAGGAAAATCTTCTTGAATGGCAGACAATATCAAGTAGAGTGACGAGGGCAAACATTAAAATGAGTAACTGGATAATGAGACTTATTTATGCTTACAGTCCCACAGAAGGTTCAACTAAGGAAGAAATGGAGGAATTTGAGTCATTAGAGAAGCATCTGACAGACAAAAGTTGGCCCTTGTTGGAGATCTAAATAGCAGAGAAGAAAGTGAATACAAGACATACAGAAATGGTCTGAGATAAGAGAAAAGGTAATGGTTAAGTACTTGCTGGATTACTCTTCAGAACATGAACTAGCCATCACTTATAATGGAAGAAAGTGTAATAACCATAAAAGGATCAAATAATTGAAGAAAAGAATACTCTGAATGTGAATAACAATTTTGGAAGTATTTTTACTGTGCTGTGTTTATACAGTGACAACAGCAACATAAAATATCCAGAAAAAAAAAGTATATTTCAACATTACAGATATAGTACGGGAGAAAAAAAAACAGTTCTGAATAACTACAAACAGGTTTATTTACAAAGAAATATGTCTACATATGATGATACATACATCCACATCAGAGGAATCTTGGTTGAAATGCATTAACTACGATAGATTATGTGCTTGAAAGAAGCACCTTGTCTTTCAAGACTGATTTTGTATTGCATGTGAAGGTTCTCTCTCATCTTGAACAACAAAGGTTCGGACATTTGTTGGATATAACATGTAATTTTATCCCCTTAGTTCATCAGGGTTTGAAGGCAGGTAATGGTGGAATACTCATTCCTTCAACATACCCCACATGAAGGCATCGGGTGATGTGAGGTCAGGAAAACGTTAAGGATACGGAAATTCTGTGAACCTCTAAATGAGCCTTCCTGGGAAGAGTTCTGATAAATAGTCTCTAGAACCATGTGATGTGTAACAGGTTGCCTCCATCCTGTGCATGAAATGGAATGTTTTTTGCATGACACATGCAAAGGGTGAACGGAACCAACACATTCTCGATGTAGCATTTGTTATTCAAAGTCCCAGTTACAACATCCTCTTCAATGAAATAGGGCCCAATTATGCTCGGGCAGGAACCACACACCATGTGATGACCTTCTCTGTGCATGAAATGGAATGTTTTTTGCATGACACATCACATGCAAAGGGTGAACGGAACCAACACATTCTCGATGTAGCATTTGTTATTCAAAGTCCCAGTTACAACATCCTCTTCAATGAAATAGGGCCCAATTATGCCGGGCAGGAACCACACACACACCATGTGATGGCCTTCTCACTGTGAAGAGGTTTTTCTTGGACAAATTCAAGTCTGCAGAAACCAAGAAATATGTAGGTTAATCTGTTTACATGATAGCTTAGATGGAAATGCACTTCTTTCAAGAACTAGACATTATGGAGGAAGGATGGACCTTCATAGACATTGGACAGTATGCGTGAATAGTATTCTCACTATGAAGCGTAATCCATTGCTGTTAAACACTGACTCAGCTGAATGACATGTGAAAAGACCCCCAGCTCTTCAAGGATTCTCTGTAGACACCACCTCGATATCCCAAGTTTTACCACTGTTCAGTGCTGACTGCATTTCAGAGATGAAACACTTGATCCAACAACAATACAACACCGTCATTCTCATTTGTCTTAACACTTTGTGGTCTCCCCGAATGCCCTTTGCATTGTGACAGAACACTGCTGGTACAGTGGAACTTCTCAATTAAGGCATTGATGACACTATTCCTTGGGGCATGTTTACAGAACGATGAACAACTATGGAAACAACGTGTGCATTAACTATGCATTTTCTGCAACTGAAAATTTGAAAGAGGTTGTCAGGACAGGTATCGCTGAAGAGTCAAAGTCAAATAACTGAACCTAGTGTCCAACTTAACCTTCATGTGGTGCACCCTATTAGAAGGTATCCACTAGGTACTGAACAAACGAGGATGGGCTGGCAATTTGGAACTTAAACCACCAAATTGTATCTCTATTGGCTTAAACCACAAATGCATATGATGGTACAACATGACGAGATCGCATGCCGGATGGGGTGTCTGTTGACCTCTTTCCAAGTAGTGCGTGTGTGTGTATTGGTTTCGTTTTATAGTTTATTTGGCACAAAAACAATAAATATACAGGGTGTCCCAAAATTCACGCAAGATTTAAATTTAGAGCCATTTGTGCAGTAAAGTGTTGCCAACGAGAAAAAATAAGACAGCGTGACAGCTGACAGTTCAGGGTTATTAAAAATGGAGCGCTACACGAAAGAACAACGCATTTTCATTGTTGAGCAATATTTTAAAAATAATGAAGGTTTGGGAGCTACAGTTCGCAATTTTCGTACAAAATATGGTCGGAATAGTGATTTAACTTCATCAACTGTGAAAAGATTAATTAAAAAATTCAAGGAAACTGGATCAATTAGTGATCTTATACACTCTAGCCGTCCTTCAACAAGTCATTCAACAGAAAACATCGAAGCAGTTCGTGAGAGTGTTGCTGAGAGTCCAGGAACATCAATTCAGCACCGTGGTCTTGAATTGGGCATTTCGAGAAGCTCTCTACAGCGTATTCTCACGAAAGATTTGCATCTTTATGCTTACAAAGTTCAATTGACTCAAGAACTGAAGCCTACTGACCACAAACAGCGAAGAGAGTTCGTTGAATGGATTATGGAACAACAACAAGTGGATGCTTATTTTTCAAACAAAATCATCTTCAGCGATGAGGCTCATTTTCATCTTGATGGCTTCATTAATCGACAAAATTGTCACATTTGGGGTTCGGAAAATCCATGAGTGATTGTTGAGAAACAAATGCATCCACAACGTGTCACTGTTTGGTGCGGATTTTGGGCTGGAGGCATCATCATCAGTCCATTCTTCTTTGAAAATGCGGCTGGTAAGGCAATAACAGTTAATGGTCCTCGCTATCGCGACATGATAATCCAGTTTTTGTGCCTAAATTGCAAGATATGGATGTGGACGACATGTGGTTTCAACAAGACGGTGCCACATGCCATACAGCCCGAGAAACAATTCAATTACTGCATGAGTCATTTCCTGGTTGTCTAATTTCCCGTTTTGGTGATCAGAATTGGCTGCCCAGATCATGTGACTTAACGCTGTTGGACTTTTTTCTTTGGGGTTTTTTGAAGTCTAAGGTTTATGCCAACAAGCCCACGACCACCCACACCTTGAAGGAGGAAATTGAGCGCTGTATCAACGAAATTCAGTCACATTTATGCAAAACGGTCATGGAAAATTTCGACAAAAGAGTGAGTGCGTATGTGCCAGCAAAGCTGTGGAGGCCATTTACCCGATATGCTATTCCATGCATAACCCTATACTGTATACTTTATGAATCAATAAGAAATTACAATTTTTAATTAAAAACCTGTGTTTTCTATCAAAATTACTTCTTGCATGAATTTTGGGACACCCTGTATATACATACATACACACACACACAGTATATATATTGCTATGTAAAAAGTGTATAACGATCATTAGTGAATAAAAGGAAATTATTAGAAAACAAAACAAAATATAAAAACACAGAAATAAATAAATATGCATAACAAATTGTACAATATGATTTGCTGCTCTATCAATCCACATGTATTCTTCTCATAACTAGCTAAATCATCTAATCAACATTATTATAGTTCACTGCATAACCCTATCCCTTGAGTTATTCACTGAGCTACCAATAATACAGCCACTATTTTGCAAACAAATTCTCTTTTCCTTTACTTATATGTCTATCATAAATGCAAACATGCATGTCTTGTATTTTATAGGAACACGTGTAATTTGCTCCAATCCAGCAACTTATAGGACAACTGTAAATTAATAATTTATTTGCCAGTAATGAAATTATTTCTATTCACACCTGTTTTTCTTGCCCTCATATTTGCTATTCTCACATGGCTCAATGTGGGTTCTCATGTTGGAAGTTCTTCCACTTGGTTATACCATAAAGATACCGAGAAATGATAAAGGATTAAACCAAGAATATAATTTCTTGGAATCTTTAATTTATGTGGGTTCTCATATTTACACCTTTTGGTAATTCAAATATAACATTTTCCTTAATTATTGTTTTCTAATACATCCTGAAACAAACACATTTCTTTCCTTCCCCACACAGATTTGGTTACAATCAAAGAATATATCACGATATGTATTCAATTTACACAAACAGGAAACATTTGTGTATCAACAGATACACAAACATTGGGGGGGGGGATGTGTCCTCTGAGCCTGCCTCATTATCAAAGTGGTGGTGACAGTTTCCTGTTCATCAAAATTTCAATGTTAAGAGCATAGCATAACTAAACTGATTAACTGATTAAAAAAATTTAGCATGAAATTCAGTAATAAAAAACCCAAAAACTATGAAAATATGCAGGAACATCGATATAAGGAAAAACCTATAAACTAAGTAAAATATTTCAGGAAAAAGACCAAGAGGATGATCAAGATCTAGTGGGATGGATGCAGTTAGAAGTGTCTTAGAACAGTGTTTCTCAACTGCTGAGCACTGGCATCAATTATACTGGGTCACAAGAGGTTCTCCTGGAATTTGTCATTTTGGTTTTCTAAGCATTTTTCATGAATAAATATTTGTGAATGTGTCAAAAAAAACTCAGACTCAGAATGCCTAAATAACATTTGTGTAGCAAATTCAGCAACCAAGTCGTGTATTTTTAAACATGGAAGTATTCATTAATGATCAGGAATTTTCAGACATTGAAATCTTTTAACATTCGGGAAAGGGAATACCACTGCTTATGATGGTCATAAAAATTGCCTGCAAGCCAATTACAACAATGGGCAGCATAATCCTCTGTTCTCAAAACTGAACAAAATAACATCTGTGTTGCAAATGTCAGTGACCAATCAACAAGGAAGAATAAAGAAAATTTTTCCTGGGTGTCAAATCTAGTAATACTGAATACTGTTTATTCACAAGTTCGCATTGCAGTGTGTAAGCGCTTGTTTCAAAACCTGAGTGCCCTGATTTTTTTTTAAAAGTATAGGCCTACAGATTTAAATTTTAATATGAATAAGAGACAAGGGACTTTGTTTAATTTTGGTGTTAAGAAATCTCTTATTGAATGTATTTGTGACTCAACAAATAGCAATTCATCCACCTCAAATCTACAGAGCGATCTTCAGGATGTACAAAAGGAAGGGAAAACTACCAGCACACAGAAAAAGTCTGCATTCACTTGTAAGTACATGAACAGCTATTTAAAATTTGGTTTCATACAATGCCCTCACACTGACCAACTGCCATGACCTCAATGTGTCATTTGTGCTACTGTTCTGGGAAATGAAGCTATGAAGCCATTGTGACTTACCTGACATCTCAACACAAAACATTCCGATCTAGTCAACAAACCCACTGAATTCTTTATGCATAAAAGAGATGCACTTAAAATAGAAAAGAAAATTATTTCCCAAGCTTCAACCACTGACACTTCACTTCTGATGGCATTCCATTTAATATCATTACAGATAGCTAAATGTAAAAAACTGTATTCCATTGGCAAAGAACTCATTAAGCTGTCTTTGATTGCTGCTTGTAATGAAGTATTAGGCCAGTATGAGGCAAGTAAAATGAAAGACATTCCATTGTCAAATGATACAGCTGAAAGGGGGATATCTGATAAGAGTAGAAGACAGAAATGCAACTCACTGAAAAAATTAAAAAATCTGAATTGTTTGCATTACAACTAGACAAATCTACAGATATTCAGAACAACATAATTTTACTTCTGTATGTACGATATGTCATCATCAGCATCATCATCAAATTCCTGCCATGTACCCTCAAGGGGGGTGTACAGGATATGATAGTACTACATGAAAAAAATTACATCATTACTAACTTCCTATCTACAATTTTCCTCCAAATCAGTCTGTTACTTGTCAAGACTCCAACATTATCAGATCTTATATTTCTATCGTCTAAGGCACTTTGTACCGTATCAATCCACCTATATCTTGGTCTTCCTCTGGGTCGTTTTCCTGCCAACCTGGCAGAGAACACTTGTTTTGCTAATCTTTCCTCTCCCATTCTATTTAAGTGACCATACCATCTGAGATTAGCTCTGCTAACGCATTCCTGGATGCTGACAATGTCAAGTTCTTTCCTAATATCCTCATTTTTAATATGATATTGCCATTGATGCCATCTGTTCACGCCTCTAATCTTTCTCAGGACTCTCATATCTGCGGTCTCTAGTCTTTGGTCAAGTGTTTTACTTCTGACCCAGCTCTCAGATCCATAAGTTAAAATTGGTTTGAACACAGTCTTGTATACAGCTAATTTAGTGTTCCGACTAATTTCTTTCTTATTCCATATGAATTTATTCAATTGACTTCCCACGATACCAGCTTTGCTGATTCTGTTGTCTATTTCTATATTTAGTTTACCATCTTCAGTAAAAATTGTGCCTAAGTAGCTGAAATGTTTTACTCGTTCCACAGGTTCTCCATTCACAACACAGTTGACATTTTCAATGATTCTGCCTATTTTCATTGTCTTTGTCTTTTTATTGCTGACCTTCATACCATATCTATTACAACAGCTATTCAATTTAGTCAGAGAATCTTGCAGACTCGTAGCGGATTTATTTAGAACTAAATCATCATCCGCATAAAGCAAAGAGCTGACATTAACATCTCCAATTTTGATATCAGGTTTAATACCACATTCCTTCATAATGTGATCCATATAGATAATGAATAACAGAGGGGATAATGTACATCCTTGTCTCACACCAGATTTAACATTAAACCATCTTCCTGTACTTCCTTCAATTCTAACTGCTGACTCACAACTCAAATAAAGACTAAGTATTGCTTGATATAATGCCCCATTGACACCATATAACTGCAGCGTATTGAATAGCTTCTATCTTGGCACCTTGTCATATGCCTTTTCCAAATCAACAAAACTTAAATACAGATCTTTGTTATATTCCCATGCTTTCTCGACTATTTGTCGTAAAGTGAAGATCTGATCCTGACAGCCTCTATTTGGCCTGAATCCAGCTTGTTCTTCACCAAGCTTTTCTTCCACAATTCTTCTCAACCGTTTCTCAAGTATACTTGCATAGATCTTGCCAGGAACACTCAGTAGGGAAATACCTCTGTAATTCTCACATTCAGTTTTATTTCCCTTTTTATATATGGGTACTATGAGAGCTCTACTCCAATCATCGGGAATTCGTCCCTCTGTCCAGGCTTTCTGAACTATGCAGTGCAGCCACTGTAAGACTCTTATACCACCATACTTCAGCATTTCTGGTCGAATATCATCTACTCCTGCTGCCTTTCCACATTTCAAGCCTTTGATGGCTTTTTCTACTTCAAGTATGGATATATGCCTGTTGAGTGTTTTTTACCATTGTGCTGTCATCACTGCTTGTTTCATTTAGCAGTTTTTCAAAGTAATTACTCCATACTTCAAGGATATCTTTTTCTCCTGTTCTCATTTCACCTTTATCATCTCTAATTCCTTTTACAGCACTCTTTCCTCCATTCCTAAGCTTCTTCAACAACCTCCAGAATATTTTGCCACCTTCTTGATATTTATTTTCTATATTCTTGCCAAAGTCCTCCCATGACTTTTGTTTAGCTAGTTTTACACACTGTTTAGCTTTCTTACATTTGTCTCTGTATTCTGTAAGAGTAAAAGCTGACTTATTTGCCAGGAACTTTTGATATGCTTTCTTCTTTTCCTTCACTGCCTCTTTAACTTCCTGTGTCCACCAGGGAGTTCTGATTTTTTTATCTTTGCACACAACCTCACCACATGCCTCTCTGGCAGAATCAATCAATGTTTCCTTCAGAGTTTGCCACTGAATCTCCAAGGTTTGATTCCTGTTCTCAAACTCTTTCATTTTCTTTTCAATAATATTTCAGTATTTTAGTCTACAGTTCACATCTGAGAGCTGCTCAACTTTTATTCGCTTTAAAACTTTCTTACATGTTATTCTTTTCAATATGAAATTCAATTTTATCCTGCTCAAGACTAAATAGTGATCACTTCCAATTTCAAATCCTCTGTACACTCTGGTGTCCTGCACCAGGGAGAAAACATCATTATCAACAATAACATAGTCAATGAGACTTTTCTTATTCCTTGCCTCTTCTCTCCATGTGAATTTGTGCACATTTTTATGTTGGAACATGGTGTTAGTAATAACCAGTCCATGTCCTGAGCAGAAATCCAACAGATATTTGCCATTATTATTAGCTTTGCTCTTTTCTCCAAATTTTCCCAAAATATTTTTGTATGTCTCACAATCATTTCCTACTCTACTATTTAGATCCCCAACAAGGACCAACTTTTCCTTTTTCATTGTGTCAGTTGCTTTTTCTAAAGCCTCAAAAAATTCCTCCACTTCTACCTTAGTAGAACCTTCTGTGGGACCATAGGCACAAATAAGTCTCATTGTCCAGTTCCCCATTCTACGATATTGTACAATATGTATATACTGTATATACTGACCATGATGAAAGTTACATGAAGGAAGACATTTTAAGTGTTTCTGAATTATCTATGCACATTACCAGCAATGAAATTTTCAAAGTTTTAAATTATTTCATAGAAGAGGGGTCTCAAATGGAAAATTGCGTTGGAGTTTGTACTGACGGTACTGCCTGTCTTACAGGTAGAAATTCAGGTTTAGTCACTAAAATTAAGGATATGGCAGGCAGTAACTTATTGTCAATGCATTGCTACATTCATAGGCAAAACCTGGCCTCCAAAAAAATGGCACCTGAGCTTACTGGAGTCCTGTCTCAATCTCTTAAAATTATTAATTATATAAAAAACAGTGCTTTAAATACAAGACTGTTAAAAGCACTGTGTGATGAAATGGACTTTGATCATCAAAATCTTCTTTTCCGTTCAGAAGTTTGTTGGCTGTCCAGCGATAAAGTTCTCAAGAGGTTATATGAACTTCGAAGGAAGTTGAGCTTTTCTAATTGATAAGAAAAGTCACTTGTCCCATTATTTCAGGATAAGAAATGGGTAGCCAGGATAGCATATCTCAGCGACATATTTTCTTACATAAACGAGTTGAATTTAAAACTTTAAGATCGAGATACAACAATATTTAATGCTTGGAACAAGATTGAATCATTTAAAAAGAAACTCAAACTCTGGCTTAATATGATTGTAGAAAGAAATAATGAAATGTTTTAGTCATACTCAGATTATATTATGGAAGTAGATGATTTCTATTCACAGAATTCAGTTTCAGATATTATTTACACTTGAAGATGTTGTTTGAAAAGTATTATCCCAAACATGAGGATCCCCAAAGGCAAAATATGTGGATTGTGAACCCCTTTGTTGAACACAAAGAAATAGCCCTTTTCCATGAAGAAACCCTTCAACTTATTGAATTATCAGACAAAGGACTGGAAAGTACTTTTAATTCTATGAGTAATTCGAAATTCTGGATAAGAATGAAAAAGGAATATCCAAATTTACATGAAATAGCAATGAGATTTCTTCTTTGTTTTTCCACCACAAATCTTTGTGAAACTGCATTTTCTGCCATGACTGTGCTTAAAACAAAACAGAAGAACCACCTGCAAATTTCTGACTGTCTCAGTTTTGCTATCGCATCAATTCATCCCAGAATTAATAAGCTAATAGACAGAAAACAGCAACAAAAGAATCACTAGCTTAACTAAAATCTTCAAAAACTCAGTTGTAATAAAAGAAACTAAGTTTAACTTTTTAAGTAACTTTGCTGTGTTAAAGTGATGTGTTTTTAAATTCAAAATATTAATTTTTGTTGGAACTAGTGTTGAATTGAGATATGAATTGAAAAATTCATACATTACTTGTTAAATTACATACTTTACATATATAAATATTTGGCATGTGTATGTGATAATATAATAAGTGTTTTGCTGACAAGTTGACATCCTTCTGCTGCTTCCCCTGCTCAGCTGACTTCTATGGTGAGTTACAATGCATAAATATTTTTCTCCTTCCCGTTTTTTTTCAAACCAACATCATTAAATGATTTCTTTTAAGGTTTCACGGTGGTCAGCATTCGTGGTTAAGAATTTAGGGAGACAGCATGTGCTAAAATAATTACTTTACTTAATATAATTAACGGCTATTTTAGCCTGTTTTTGTTTAGGAGTGTCCCTTATATTTAATACATTGGCTAACATACCTCAAAAAGGGATATATATATATTTTAGGGCATTATGGGCGAGTATAGAAGGCAATTATGGCAGAATAGAAAATGTGGAAAAATTTTGTACATACCTTGTTTTTGGTTTAAAGATGCCTTCTAAATCCACGCTCTTGCTGAAAGGTTGTATGTAAACGGGGGGGGGGGGGGGGAGAACATGGGGATGTGCTTGAGACATGGGAAATAAGTTTTACATACAACCTTTCAGCAAGAGCGTGGATTTAGAAGGCATCTTTAAACCAAAAACAAGGTATGCACAAAATTTTTCTACATTTTCTATTCTGCCATAATTGTCTTCTATACTCGCCCATAATGCCCTAAAATATATATATACCCCTTTTTGAGTTATGCTAGCCAATGTATTAAATATAAGGGACACTCCTAAACAAAAACAGGCTAAAATAGCCGTTAATTATATTAATAGTGTTTAAGGGGAGTAGCATGAGAATTTCCCAGAAACTATACTTACTTTACTTAATATTAGGAAAGTAACATTTGACATTTTGACATCTATATTTAGGTCATCATCAGAAAAAAAATATGTACATATAAGAAACAAGCTACATGCTACTGCACTTGACAAAGGTAAAATGAATCTAAGCTGCTTATTAATCTTTTATCTAGCTTGACCTCTAGTGGGAAAAGAAAAAAATTAATAATATTAAAAATAATAATAATAAAGTTTAAAAAAAAGGTAAATATAAAAATAAATTAAAAACAGAACAACAATAAACATTCCTAAAGTCCTCTCATATTGAGATTTCCTTTTGGGCTTGTTCTGGTTGCAGATGGGTTCTCCACATTCTTGGAATGATTAGTCCGTCATTTTTGTTGAGGTTTGGATTATGTTTTAGCATTTCACAAGCTTTTTTAAATTTTCTCTCAAACCAGGTTTTGGTGATGTGTAGGGACTTGGTGCCTTTACAGTCAATTCTATGGTATGTTTGGAGTGCGCGGTCTGATAGGCCTGTTTTTCCATAATGGAGGTATTTAATGTGTCGTTTGTGTTTGTCTTTTCTGATTGGGATAGTGCATCCTGTTTCTCTTATATAGGGTAGGTTACATGTACATTGGATTTTTTTGTAAACCCCCGGGTGGGCCAGGTGTGGAAGAGGATCTTTGGAAGAACTGAGTAAATTTCTTAATTTTGTCGGGAGTTTGAAGGTTGTCTTTATGTAGTGTTCTATAGCATAAGGTTTATGCAAATCTAATAGTACATTTGTGCTAAGGGTAAGCTAAGGAGTTTTTATTTATTTATTTTTGTATTTTTATGCAGCCTGGAAACCCTACTCTAGAGACCAAACATGGAACATTTTCAAGCTACTCCAAACTTTGAATAAGCAGAGTGGTGGTCTCACAAGCAATGAATTTATCTCCCATCTATAGACAATCCCAAACATCCATGGTAAGATTTGAACTATCAGTCTGTTGGTTGGAGAGTGGATACACTGATCACTTGGCAAACCAGGCTGGCATCCACATCACCTTAATCATCTCATTCCTTTTACAGTACTCTTTTTCTAAACTTTTTTTTTCAATAACATCTAGAATATTTTGCCACCTTCCTGATATTTATTTTCTGAGTCTACCTATGAGTTTTGCTACTTTTAAACACTGCTTTGTTTTCTTACATATTTCTCTGTATTTTCTCAAGCAACATGCTGGCTTACTTGCCAGGAACTTTCAATACTTTCTTCTCTTCCTTGACTGCCTCTTTAGCTTCCTAAGTCCACTATGGAGTTCTGACTTTTTTATCCTTACATACAACTTCACCACGCGCCTCTCTGACTGAATCAATCAATGTGTTTTTCTTAAGGATCTGCTATTGAGTGCTCCAGGTTTGGTTTTTGTTTTCAAACTCTCATTTTTTTCTTGCTTGAATAATATTTATTTGAGCCCATGTGTTAAGTAAGTAGTGCCACAGTTGTCCTTAATGTCATTGAATACAATCATCAAATGAATATTATTCTTCAAGACTGCTCTAACTACATCCCACTAGATTACAATCACACCAAAACACAGGTTAAAAAACCTATTTAAAGCATCTTCCTGACCTCCTGGCATCACAAAAACTCAAACCCTTCAGTTCCCATCCATCCCAGTTATACAGTTTACCTAAAATCCATAAACCCAATTTGTCCCTAAGATCTACAGTAGATGCCGCCCTACAAATGATCAAAACAGCTAGCAAACTATTACCTCCCTCACTAGTCATACTACATCCTATATTAAAAAACTCTACTCATTTTAAAACCTCTATTGAAAATCTAACTTGAAATACTACAAACATATTGGTTAGCTTTGACATCATCTCATTGTTTACCAATATTCCCTTGATACCTTAACACTTTAAAAAACATTTTTCCTTCTGATATCTTAGATCTCCTTTCTATCAATTCTATTTTTTTTTTCTTGGAAGAAAAAAATTCACAACATGAAAAATTTTGAAAAATGAGGAACAGACTCAGTCCCCTTCAAACCTTCTACCTAGCTAAGATAGAAACGTTCTCTATTTGGTCTCATGGCCTAGACACGTAGATCCTTTCCTCTGTCACCACGATAGTGTACATCCAAGAATCCAATTTATGACAGAAAAGGAAACTAGCAATAACTAGCATGCCTGCTCTCCAACTAACAGGCTGTAGGTTCAAATCCTGCTGAGGGCATGGATGCTTGTGATTGTCTTTAGGTGGAAAATGGTCATCACCTGGTGCGAGACCACCGCACTTATTGAAGGCCTGAAGTGGCTTGAAAAAGTTCAGTTTGGTCTCTAGAGTAGGGTTTCCACACTATGCAAAAAATAAATAAATACAAAAAACATAAAAATTGATAAAAATGGAAAAAAAATATTCCTAGCCTGCTTTACAGTACAAAATGTACTATAGGTTTGCAAATAATCTTTTGTGGGTAGAAGCAACATAAAAAAAAAAAGAAAAAAAAGTAAACTCTTCCTAGACACCTTAGTTAAACACCTTCATAATAAGAACCTCTCATTCACTGTATACAGAAAAACCACTTGCTCAGGCAGATACATTCACAAACTTTCCCACCACCATTCCCCTCAACAATATGATACCATTAAAACTAACCAACAGAGCCTACAATCTTCATTCCAATGGACCTCTCTTTTTAACAGAATTCAATCATATACAAATACATAGGCAATCACGACTATGGTCAATCTGGTCTTGCAGACCATGCATTGGATATCACCCATTGGATCTTCTTGAAAAAACTACCATTTTTATTTTATTTATTTATAGTGTATGATAATATAATAGCCATGAGGCCCCTTTTATGGGGAAGTACGCATCATCTCATTCCTCCCCCCAAAAAAAATTTTATCCGGGCTCGGGACTGCATTGCTAACGAATCAGGCCTATGGCTGGGCCTTAAGTATTCTCGACTTTAATCCGTGTGTTCATGGGGCCAGTTTGCCTGCTTGCGGGAGGAAAAACCCCAAATAAACTGGGGAGAAAAACTCTGCTGTCCACGCCCAAGATTGGCTAACTTGGCCATGTCTGAGAAAGATCCTTAAGCTCCTCGTGTCAGCGACAAGAATCGAACCCAGGACACTCCTTTGCCATGCATGTGGTTGTGAAGCGCATATCCACTCGGCTAACCATGCAGACAAACTACCATGCTCCAACACTATAAATTTAGAAAAGAAAGATTATTTTTGGAATCTGCAGTTGCCCTCAGAAATCAGCTGAATTTAAACAAATAAGGATGCAAGAACCTTCCCAAAATTTGGAAACAATCCTCAGAGATCTCATGCAATGTAGGCCTCCTACGGATACCCATAGAGGGTGCCCCACCTAAATGGGACTAATATTATAGTGACATTTCATTTAGTACTGTGATGCCTGTGTGTGTCACAAGTCTTAGTTTGTACTCCCTGAAGATATCTCAGTGACTGAGATGAAATATTGGAAGAATTAGAACAGTTTTTAATCCTTTCCCAGTACTTACTTTTCTTTTCAATATGATATGCAATTTTATCCACTTCAAAACCAAATGGTTATCGCTTCCTATTTCAAATCCTGACTTCTCAATCCAGAAGATCATACAATCTGGAAATTCCTGAGAACCCTTCATACAAAACGTGTCATCACCCCCCATACAGGCCAAACAGAGTATTGCACACACTGATATGGAAAAAGACAAAGCTGTCATGGACAATCTGGAAAAACAATGCAGACCATCATATGAAAACATAAACATTAACCTCATCTACAAAGTTCATCAACAGGTTAAATGCATCTGACTGTCCAAGGACAACTCAGAACGCATCACCCCCAACTACACCAGCAGAAATGAAATAATGAACATCATAAAGCATCTCAAAATAAAAAAAGCTCCAGGTCCAGATGGCATCACCAACAAAATTATAAAGCTACTTCTAAAAAAGGCTATAGTGCACCTAGTCAACATAACAAATGCAATGTTAAGATTGCAGCACTTTCCCACTGAATGGAAAATTGCTGACATCGTACCCATAAAGAAACCAGGCAGTGACCCCCAGCTTCCCCAGTTACCGACCCATCAGTCTACTATCCAACCTAGGAAAAGTCTCAGAGAGAGTCATCCTCCTAAGATTAAAAGAAACAACAGATAAACTAGGAATCATACCAAATGAACAATTTGGTTTCCGAAGAGAGCACAGCATAACTCAGCAAATCCACTGAATAGTATAACACATCACAACAGTATATAATTGGAATTTGCACACTGGCACGGTCTTCCTAGACGTCTCTAAGGCCTTTGACAAGATCTGATACCAAGGCCTTCTCTATAAACTCATAAATGCAAATATGCCAATAAATCTAATAAGATTAATAAAAGCATACCTCTGTGAAAGAACCATGCAAGTAAAAATCAACAAAACAGTTTTAACCAGGCACAAAATCCTAGCAGGAGTTCCACAGGGATCCTTGCTGGAACCCCCTCTCACAAAACCTGAGAACAACCATCACAGTCCTATACGCAGATGACATGGTAATTCTAGCAGGATCTCTCTGCCCCCACCTGGCAATCCAAGGACTTCAGGACAGTATTACTACACTGGAGAAATGGTTCTCCAACTGGAGGATCCAATAAATTCCCACAATAGCACAACCATAACATTCTCCAGAAGAAAAGCTTCCATCACTGATGATATCCAACTCTTCAGAGAAAAGATTCCATGGCAGACAGAAACTAAATATCTCAGAGTACAGCTCGACAAAAAACTCCAATTTAACAGTCACATCAAACTCATAGGTACAAAGACATCCAAAGCCATAGCTCAACTCTACCCCACGATCAACTGCTGCAGCAAACTAGATACACAAAACAAGCTACTGTTATACCAGATGGTAATATGTAATCACATATGTTTCCCCAGCATGGAGCCATATCTTGAATTCAAACCTTCTAAAATTGCAGCAAATACAGAATAAGTGCCTGCGGATGGTACCAGATGCCCCATGGTTTATTAGAAACCCCCAGATCCACTGAGAGACCAAAATCCCAAACATTGTTCTGCTCTTTCATGACCTGGCTGAAAAGTTCTCAAAGGCAAGCTTGCACCCAAACCCACTAGTCAGACAAGCTGCCAACTACAATGAATCTGAACACTGCAAACACAAAAGACCCAAGACAATCCTGCTCCGAGCTGAACACAACTAACCCCACAGCCCACAAAGGGCAAACATAAAGCTCACAACAACCCATCACTCCCTCTGGTATTTTGTCAATCTGGTATTTCTGCAATTCTTCTGATGGTTTCACTTCTTTTCTATTGATGCTGATTAGTGCCAATCTTGAATTCTGTTGATAGTGAGTTAGAGTTTTTTGATAGCTGACTGACTCTTCACTGTTTGTTCTAGTGTCCTGATGAAACCAGCACAGGCCTAATTTATCCAGGCAACACCTCAGCTAAAATGAAATTCCATCATGTTATATCACTGCTTTTTTTTTTTTTTTGGTATAATCCAATAAAATAATTTATTGGCTAATCCCAAATTTCCAGCCATCCACATTCATTTAGTATCCAGGTGGATACCTACTAATGGGGTGCACCACAAGAAGTTGATGACTGGACATTAGATCAGAAGTCCTGGTCAGTACTTCACACACTTTTTAAGAACTGTGGAGGTCCTCCTCCCAGATATTTAGCTTTGATATTTAATATTTTGTTTAATATTTTCTTAATATATTTAATTTAATATGTTTAATAATATATATTTAATAAATCATAATTTAAAATATTTCTATAATAAATTTAGTTTAATCTTTTATCCAAGTGCAAAAAATAACCTTTCAACATCTTTCTCTAAATCCAGAGTAATTTAATAAAAAGGTGGCACACCTTTTGGCAACTCCTATAGGTAAAGATGACCTCGCTATTGCTTCTGCCTGGTATCTCCACTTCTGGGCCTGGCTCCCACTGAAGAGACCTCAATAAAGATCAAAACTAGTCTGGGTAGTGGCCCTTCCCTTAATGCATAACATTATACATATCCGCAAGGAGATGTGTTTTGCATTATGGGAGATATGGGTGATGTTAGCTTGGTCCACCTTTGCTACGAGTTGCCCGGTGTTGTACTACCTTACCCCAGTCCTGAAGATATTTTCAGGTGCAAACGTTGTTTGCCCACACTTGGATAAAGGATTCAACTAAATTTATTATAGTCTAACCAAGTGAAAAATAAACTTTCAACATTAAAATATTTCTGTTTAATATTTTTCAGAGTAATTACTCCGGGCACCCAGAATTTCCCTTTAATTTCTGATTTACTTCTTTATTCCATTTCCTTCTTCTTCTTCCCTCTTTTACTTTGCAGTGTTGAGGGTTTTCTATTCGTTTAACCACAAATGTATACAAGGATAAGGTGGTTAAGCCCTATGCCTCCTGGTGTATCCTATGTCTGTAGAGGCATTGAGTTCTCAAGGCCAGTTTGCCTGCTTGCAGGATGATAAACCCCAGATAAACTGGGGAGAAAAATCCTGCAGTCGATGCCCAAGATCAGCTAACTTGGCTATGTCTGAGAAAGATCCAAGCTCCTCACGTCAGTGATGGGAATAAAACCCAGGACACTCCTAACCACACAGATTACTCCATTTCCAAGTTTTCGTAGCAGCCTCCAAAACAATGCCATCATAACATTTTTCTAGGTTAATTCCAAAACCTTTCTATGACTTGTTTGGCTTCTTTTATGCATATATTAAATTCCTACTTTTTTTTTAATTCTTTAAGAACACATGCTGACTTACTAGTTTAAAACTTTTTTATATTTTTCTTTCATGTACATTATGACTATTCATTTTTGTGTGTGTGAGAGATTACCCAGCTAGCATCCCTGCTTTATATAATTAAAAAAACTGCCATTTCCACATGAGATAATTCACTTTGTAAAGCTCTTGTAAAATCAGAACTAAGGACCTATTGGATGAGACTACTATATCTGTTAATAGCATGAATTTTCATAATTTAGTCAGTTTTGGAAAATAGAAAACTTTTTACCTTTACATGTGAGTTAGCTAATTCATCTTCAGCCAAGACCAGCTTATGCAGGGTCTCTGCAGCCTAGACAGAATCCGAAGCGAAGCCTTTTCTTTCAATTGCACTACGGACGTGCTCTATAAGACTAACTAATTTACCCTTAGTAAAGTATACTGTGCTATGCAATGTGTCAAAATAACACATAAAGCATTAAACCAAATGCCATCCAACTATTATTGGATTAAATGACTGTTTATACTGATGTTAATTTGAAAAAGGATGGTTATACACATTAATATTTTTCTTAATATATTTAATTTAATATGTTTAAATTTAATATGTTTACTGCAAAAGGCTGGAAAGTACTTAAGACTTACAGAATACTTACAGTTATCATAACATAATGCATTCCTGCATTGTGTACTTCATTGACAAACTCTGGAAGACCAGCAAAATTCTTTTTATCATAAGTGAAATCATTATGACGATCCATATAGTCAATATCATTCCACTGTGTATCCTAAGAGGAGGGGGAGGGTTTAAAAAACATTAAAAACTGAAAGTTTCATGTTTAAGAAAAAGGGAATAATTGGAATAAAAAAAAATAATGAATAATATAACATTGAAAATAACAAAATATAAACTTTTATATTTTAAACACTAATGGCAGCACAAGTCATCCTAAGAAACAAAAGGAAAAAAATAATAAAGTAGGAGTAGTGTTTCATGTTAAACAGATGCTAAATAATTAGAAAATAATAATTATTAAAAAAATTATTAAAAACAAGAAGAAGGTAAAGCCAAACTGCTTTAGATCTGTTGGACTACAAGTATCCTTTTGTCCTATTAACAAGATTTCTATTGTTCTAGGCTTTGCAAAAGATAACCTTCTGCTTTTGGCCCAATCTGGAGTCGATTGAATTCCTGGTGAATTCCATTAAATAATTACATAAAAGTAATTATTTAATGAAAAGTTATATAAAAAAAGTTGGGCAATCTTGCTACATTATCCAAATCTAAATAAAACTAACAGACTGAAATTATCCCTTTTATGGAAAATGGTACTTCACATGCTCTGAAAATAATTAATTTTTAAAATTAATGATCTCTTACTTAATGATGACTATACAAATAATAATAATAGTAAGTATTTACTAGAATTCTGCTTGGGACACAGACTAGTCTTTATTAACACGTTTCAACAAAGATGTGCACACATTCCTATGGAGAGAAGACAAGAAATAGGAAAAGCTTCACTGACTATGCCATTCAATGGCATAGTCAGTGAAGTTAATACTGGTTCAGGATACAAGAGTATATAGAGGTCTTGAAAATGGAATATTATACAGAGCAATCCATAGTCTATATTTAAGCTGTCAGTCAAGCACTTAGAACTGAAGGAAATAGAGGAAGATGGTGTGATGTAAAATCAGGGTTAAGACAAGGATGTACATTATCTCCACAGTTATTCATCATCTATATAGATCATATTATGAAAAATTAGGCCTGATATTAGAATTGAAGATATCCAACTTAGCTGTTTGCTTTATGCAGATGATGCAAGTCTTCAGAATTCTCTAACTAAATTGAATAATAACAGATGTAACAAATTTGGCATGAAAATCAGCAATAAAAAAAAACCAAAACTATGAAAATAGGCAGGAGCACACAGAAAACTTCAGCTGCATTCTGAATGGAGATCCTATAGAACAAGTAAAATAACAGCTGTAACATGTAAAATTACAGAATAACAGCTGTAACAAATTTGGCATGAAAATCAGTAATAAAAAGAACAAAAGTATGAAAATAGGTAGGAGCACAGAAAACTTCAGCTGCATTCTGAATGGAGATCCTATAGAACAAATGAAACATTTCAGCTATTTAGGCTCAGTTTTTAGTGAATATGGCAGGTTAGATCTGGAAATAGACAAGAGAATAAGCAAAGCTGATATGGTGGGTAGTGAGCTGAATAAATTTATATGGAATAAGAGAAAAATTAGCCAAAACACTAGACTAGTGGTATACAAGACAATATTCAAACCAGTTTTAAGTTATGGAGAGTCAGGTTAGAAATAAAACACTTGATCAAAGACTGGAGACATCTAATATGAAAGTCTGAGAAAGATAAGTGGAATGAACATATGGCATCAATGGCATGGCAGTATCACATTAAAAATGAGAATATTAAGAAATAACTTACCATTGTTAGCATTCAGGAATGTGTTAGTAGAACTAATCACGGGTAATATGGTCACTTAAACAGAATTGGAGAGGAAAGATTAGCAAAACAAAGGGAAAAGACCCACAGGAAGACCAAGATGTAGATGGACTGATTCAGTAAAAAGCATCTTAAAAGACAGAAATATAAGATCTGATAACATTGGAATCTTGGCAGATAACAGATTAATTCAGAGGAAATTGTTGATCAGAAATTAGCAATGGTGTAATTTTTTCCCTGTATTACTATCATAATTATTCTGTACACCACCCTGAGGATACATATCAAGATTTTGATGATGGTGGTCAGAGTGTACAATTCTAGATGATTGGAGTAGCACTCTCATAGTACTGATTTCCATTTTTATGGTTGATAAAAATGGAAATAAAATGGAATGCAAGTATTGAAGAGGAATTTCTTTATGCAAGCATGCATGAGAAATGACTAAGAAAAAATGTTAGAAGAGAAACTTCTTGGAGAAGAGGAAGCTGGGTTTGGGACAAAGAGATGTTCCGATCAGATATTCACATTAAAACAAACAGTTAATAAAACATGGGAATATAACAAGGATCTGTATTTAAGTTTTATAGAAGTGTGGGAAAGTTTCAAGAGAAAAGCTGTTCAAATGTTTTAATTATATAGTGTAAATAAGAATTATAGTGAGCAATACAATTTATCTATGATAGTTATTATTTGGCCCTTTTCACTAAAATTGATACATAATATTGGATTTATTGGACCATGGCTTTTATAAACATTTATCCATAATCATCGACTAGTTTTACCAGCTGTGTCTGTCTGGCTTTATCAAGACGAGAAAGGTTATACTAATAGTAAATGCAAAAAACAAAAGAATGCAGTAACGACTTAAAAAACAGTTAAACAAATTGGACAGCACACGTGACATCAAACGCATAAAGCATGAAGACTTAGTCATTCTGGCGACACAGTACATATCATCTATCGTCATACCCTATGCAGGCTCAGTCTCCACCAAAATAGCAAGAATTATGAAGCCTTTTAACATCAGAGTTGTTTTTAAACCTACCATAACTACATGACAGTTATTAAGATCCCCCTAAGGATAGCATCGCTTTCTACAAATATCAGGTGTTTACAGCATACCATGTACATGTGGACTGACTTACATAGGCCAAACTTCACGAAGCCTAGAAATCCGAAAGAAGGAACATGTCGGAGATGTCAATAATAATAGAACAGATACCTCAGGGTTAGCACATCATTTCTCCACTTCAAATCATTCAACAGATTGGGACAACAGCTCCATGCCATATATCGAAGAGAATTACAGATGTAGAACCTTTAAAGAAGCTGCAGTAGTCCTATAGACAGGAAATGACCTCAACAGAAAACAGGGAATAATATTAAAAGACATTTGGAAAAACCTATTAAATTCATTAAGTTTAGCAGAACTAAATTACGTGAAAAATTATAAAACGCAACTTAATAACAATGACTAAGTCTTTATGCTTTATGCGTTTGATGTCAAGCATGCTCTCCAATTTGTTTAATTATTTTTTAAGTCATTACTGCATTCTTTTGTTTTTGCATTTAATATTAGTATAACCTTTCTCGTCTTGATAAAGCTAGACAGACACAGCTGGCAAAACTAGTCGACGATTATGTATAAATGTTTATCAAAACCATGGTCTAATAAATCCAATATTATGTATCACAATTTATCTATATGAATCATGATATGAAAGAAAATGGTATTAAGCTTGGTATCAGAATTGGTGATGTTAATCTCAGTTCTTTATTTTATGCCGATGTTATACTCTTACATAAATCCAGTAAAATCTGCAGGATTTCCTAATTAAAGTGAATAACTTCTGTAATAAATTTGGAATTAAGATTTGCAATAAAAATACAAAGACTATGAAAATAGGCAAAAACATTGAAAATATCAACTGAAACCTTAATGGAGAACCAAGAGAAGGGCAAGAAAAGCATTTAGACTGTTTGGCATGATTTTTAGTGAAGATGGCAAATTAAATATGGTAGGATAAGGTAGTAAAGGTAAAACTAATCAAACGAATAAATTTATATCCAATTAGAGAGAAATTAGTCAAAACACTAATACATTAATATTAGCTTCAACAATATCTTGTATAAGCTAATATTAATGTATAAATCTCAGAGCTGGGTTAGAAATAAAGCCCTTGATCCAAGACTGGAAACTACTACAGATGAGAGTTTAGAGTTCTGAGAAAGATTAGAGAGAAGAGACGTCATCAATGGCAGAATGATATTAAAACTTGCCACTGTTAGCATTCAGGAATATGTGAGTTGAGCTAATCTAAAACAATGGGCAGGCAAAATAAGTTTTATTTATTTCTAAATGGCAAGAAAAATCAAGAAGACCAAGTTCTAGGTGGGTTGATTCAGCAGGGGTTGCCTTTAAGCTCTGACAATACAGGAGTCCTGATATGTAATGGATTAATTTAAAGGAGAACTGTCAACAGGAATTGTTGATAATGATGTAAACTTATGATGTATTACCATCAAATCCTATTCCCCCCCCCCGATCCAAAAATGAGGTTACATATCAGGAATTTGATGATATTTCAGAGATGCAATTCCATAAATATGAAACCTAACATAAATTTGACTGGCAGCAACTACTGAATAGTCTTTTTTTTGATATATAACTATTTCCCTTGAATAAATTATGTTTGAACTCGGATAAGAATTTCATGGCTTAATTTTAAGAAATGCTACTCATGCCTTATCATTTCAGAACATTTTTAGTAGTTTAATATGGATTGTAAATTCATTTTTACATATAAATTTCATCAAGTTATCACCATCATCAAATTCCTGCCATGTACTCTCGAGGGGTGTACAGGATATGATAGTACTACATGAAAAACTCACATCATTACTAACTTCCTGTCTACAATTTTCCTCCAATTCAGTCTGTTACTTGTCAAGACTCCAACATTATCACATCTTATATTTCTATCGTCTAAGGCACTTTGTACTGTATCAATCCACCTATATCTTGGTCTTCCTCCGAGTCATTTTCCTGCCAACCTGGCAGAGAACACTTGTTTTGCTAATATTTCCTCGCCCATTCTGTTTAAGTGACCATACCACCTGAGATTAGCTCTGCTAACACATTCCTGAATGCTGACAACATCAAGTTCTTTCCTAATATTCTCGTTTTTAATATGATATTGCCATTGAAGCCATCTGTTCACGCCTCTAATCTTTTCTCAGGACTCTCATATCTGCAGTCTCTATCTCCAGCATTGTTGATTCTGTTGTCTATTTTCATATTTAATTTACCATCTTCATTAAAAATCGTGCTGAAGTAGCTGAAATGTTGTACATATTCTATAGGTTCTCCATTAACAATGCAGTTGATATTTTCAATGATTCTGCCTATTTTCATTGTCTTTGTCTTTTTATTGCTGACCTTCATACCATATCTATTAACAACAGTTATTCAATTTAGTCAGTGAATTTTGCAGACATGTAGTGGATTTATTTAGAAGTATAACATCATCCGTATAAAGCAAAGAGCAGACATTAACATCTCCAATTTTGATATCATGTTTAATACCACTTTCCTTCATAATGTGATCCATATAGATAATGAATAACAGAGGGGATAATGTACATCCTTGTCTCACACCAGATTTAACATTAAACCATTTTCCTGTACTTCCTTCAATTCTAACTGCTGACTTGCAACTCAAATAAAGACAAAGTATTGCTTGATATAATGCCTCATTGACACCATATAACTGTAGCGCATTGAATAGCTTCTCTCTTGGCACCTTGTCATATGCCTTTTCCAAATTGACAAAACTTAAATACAGATCTTTGTTATATTCCCATGATTTCTCCACTATTTGTCATAAAGTGAAGATCTGATCCTGACAGCCTCTATTTGACCTGAATCCAGCTTGTTCTTCACCAAACATTTCTTCCACAATTCTTCTCAACCATTTCTCAAGTATACTTGCATATATCTTACCAGGAACACCCAGTAGGGAAATACCTCTGTAATTCTCACATTCAGTTTTATTTCTCTTTTTATATATGGGTACTATGAGAGCTCTACTCCAATCATCTGGAATTCGTCCCTGTGTCCAGACGTTCTGAACTATGCAGTGCAGCCACTGTAAGACTTTTATACCACCATACTTCAGCATTTCTGGTCGAATATCATCTACTCCTGCTGCCTTTCAATATTTCAAGCCTTTGATGGCTTTTACTACTTCAAGTATGGATATGTATTCCTGACTGTATGCCTGTTGAGTGTTTTTTACCACTGAGCTATCGCTGCTTGTTTCATTGAGCAATTTTTCGAAGTAATTACTCCATACTTCAAGGATATCTTTTTCTCCAGTTTTCATGTCACCTTTATCATCTCTAACTCCTTATACAGCACTCTTTCCTCAATTTCTAAGCTTCTTCAAAAACCTCCAGAATATCTTACCACCTTCTTGATATTTATTTTCTATGTTCTTGCCGAAGTCTTCCCATGACTTTTATTTAGCTAGTTTTACACAGTAAGTTAAGGGGATAAAAACAATAAGGGATTTTTATTCCCCTAACTTATCAACCTCGCCAGAAAAATAGCCGTTTGGCTTTTCATCTTAGTTATAATATGTTATAACATAATATAGTGACACACACCTTTCTGGCATTCGTATAGCAAAAGTATGCAAGTTCTTTTCACTTAAACTCTGATATTCTAGGTCTAGCTACTCACTGATGAGACCTCAAAAAAGGTTGAAACCGGTCTGGGTAGTCACCTCTCCTCATTGTGTAAAGCAGTACTACATCTCCTAGGAGCTGTGTGTTTTTACATTATGAGAAAATATCAAGAATAGTGAGGGATCTTGCTCCACCTTTGCAACGAGTTGCCTTGGTGTGGCACTACCAAGTGGTCACTTACGCTTGGATCCGCCGACAGTTTGTCGGCATGAAATGTTCAGATCGTAGTTTTCGAGCTTAGTTTCGCTTACTGGCTGAAAAACAATAAGGGATTTTTATCCCCTTAACTTGTCAATCTCGCCAGAAAAATAGCCGTTTGGCTTTTCAGTTTTACACAGTGTTTCGCTTTCTCACATTTGTCTCTGTATTCTCTAAGAGCACAAGCTGACTTATTTGCCAGGAACTTTTGATATGTTTTCTTCTTTTTCTTCACTGCCTCTAACTTCCTGTGTTCACCATGGAGTTGTAATTTTTCTATCGTTGCAGACAACTTCACCACATGCCTCTCTAGCTGAATCAATCAGGGTTTTCTTCAAGGCTTGCCACTTAATCTCCAAGGTTTGGTTCCTGTTCTCAAACTCTTTCATTTTTTCTTCAATAATCTTTGTGTATTTTAGTCTACAGTTAACATCTGAGAGCTGCTCAACTTTTATTCGCTTTAACACTTTCTTACATGTTATTCTTTTCATTATGAAATTCAATTTTATCCTGCTCAAAACTAAATAGTGATCACTTCCAATTTCAAATCCTCTGTACACTTTGGTGTCCTGCACCAGAGAGAAAACATCTCTATCAACAATAACATAGTCAATGAGACTTTTCTTATTCCCTGCCTCTTCTCATCATGTGAATTAGTGCACATTTTTATGTTGGAACATGGTGTTAGTAATAACTAGTCCATGTCCTGAGCAGAAATCCAACAGGTATTTGCCATTATTTTTGCTTTGCTCTTTTCTCCAAATTTTCCCACAATATTTTTGTATGTCTGACAATCATTTCCTACTCTGCTATTTAGATCCCCAACAAGGACCAACTTTTCATTTTTTATTGTGTCAGTTACTTTTTCTAAAGCATCAAAATATTCCTCCATTTGCACCTTAGTAGAATCTTGTGTGGGACCATAGGCACAAATAAGTCTCATTGTCGAGTTCCCCATTCTCATATTTGCCCACATCACTCTACTTAAGACTGCCTGCCATTCAAGAAGATTAGCCTCATATTTAGTGTTGAATACTATGGCTACTTCTTCTTTTCCTTGATTATCATTGCCTGAATATAACATTTTGAATTCATTGCTCAGAAAGATCTGACCAGTTTTTGTCTCTTTTCTTTCAGTCACCCCTATTATGTCAATCTGGCACTTATCTAATTCCTCAGCTAGCTTCATTTCTTTGCCATTCAGCCGTCTTATGTTGATAGTACCGATCTTTAACTCTGGTGATGTTGAGTTGGGATGTGTTGTCAGATTTGTTCCAGTAGCTGACTTTTTGCTGTTCGCCCTGGTTCCCTGGCGAAAACAATGGGTGGTCTTGTTTAACCAGGCAACGCCCCAGCCAGCATGAAATTTTATCATGTTGTACCATCATTTTGTATTTTGGTTTAACCAATAAGAATACAATTTGGTAGGCTAAATCCCAAATTGCCAGCCCATCCTCGTTCATTCATTATCCAGGTATATTATGCAATCTAGATTTTTTTTTTTAATCATAATAGAACATAAAATACTACTCAAACTGACCCACCAAGGGATCAGCTTAAGTATCTTCTGTTTTGTTATGAAAGCAAATATGATGAAAATCAACAGAAAATAAAATGACAATACAAGTATTAACATTCATTATTTAATATTCTTTTGTCTGAAAAAAAGCCTGATAACCTGATTATTAACTAATAAGCTGTTGCATGTAACTTTATTAAATGGCAAGAAGTAGCTATTTTCACAGTACAATGAACAGTAGAGAGAACAGAAAATGTTGAAGACAATCATTACAAAAGCGAATTTTGTAATAGCACTATAGTGACACTTTAATCATTATTACAACTGAAAGTATAGGTGTTTTTAGTTTATGTTAAATTTGCCACTAAAAATGGTCTCACTAAAAACTAAATCTGAGGTAATTGAACAAAAAAAAAATTTATAGATTAAATACCAAATTTCCATAAAATTCATCCAGATAGTGCCAAGGAATAACTGGAATATACACAAACCTATGGACCAGATAAAATTAGTGTAAATAGTGCTTAGTCATTTTACTAACAGACATTTTGTAATTCTTGTATGATGACATTCTTCATTATCATAATAACTGAACCTAGAACCATTTTTTTTGTGTATATACTTTAGATGTAAAATATTCATTTTGGCTTTTCTTTCTGATAAAAATTGTATGGTTGTAATCAAATTTAAACTGAGTCATACTTGAAATATTCACATTCTATGTATATCCCAAATACACAATTTCATTAAATTCCATCCAACTATAGTAGAGCTAATACATTAAAATTTTAAAATAATTTTCTCAATTTGAATGTGCAAATGAACAAATAAAACAAAAATTGCGACTGCTCAACAAATTTGAGTTAGAGATAAAGAATACCCTGCATATGCAGAAAGAAAAAATAAAAAATTTAATGAGTGTATACACATTTTTGAAATGCGTAATGATTAAAATGATTAAACCATATCAATTTTTAACCATTCATATTAGGATAATATCCAGCCACAGAAAGATTATTCATGTTAGTGTTTTGTCTCACACAAACATTCTAAGCAAGTGTGGTTTTTTTTGGAAAGTTGAAGTTTTTGAAGTTTCAATTAACGGAATGTTCCAGGGAATTGGCAGTAGCATTGGCATGCCTGTTTAATAATAGTCTAGGTTCCAAGGGACTGGAAGGAGGGTAAAATTATTCCACTGCATAAGGGTGGTAATAAGGCTGTAGCTAAAATTATAAGCCAGTCTATATATCTGGAGTTGTGAAGGTACTGGAGAGATTGGTGAGAAGTACGATACAGAAATGGGTTGATAACAGCAGTATTATTCTCTGTAGTTATCAGCATGGGGTTTTTAAGGGGAGATCATGTTTCAATAACTTATGTGCTATAAAAAGGTGACAAATACCTTAGACAGGGAAGATGCATATACAGTGGAATACTTGGATTTTGCAAAAGCTTTTGATAGACTGCCACACAACAAGCTAGTAAATAAATTGAAACCGATCGGATTGGATAACAGACTTCTGAGTTGGATCAGTGAGTGGCTGTCAGATAGGTATCAGAAAGTTCTATATGGGGGTACAGTATCCTGAAAGAGGAAGGTCACTAATGATGTACTGCAGCGGTCAGTTTTGGGACCGTTGTTGTTCAATTTGTATGCTAATGATATTGGGATGAGTTTAACTAGTGATCTGCAGCTGTTTGCAAATGATGAAAAATTGGAGAGAGTAATGCAGAGTCAAGCAGATGTTATGGTCTCACAGAACTTGAATAGACTGCATGAATGGGCAGGTAAGCGGAACTATCAGTTCAATGTTGCAATGTGTAAGGTTTTGAGATTTGGTAAGCAACGATGGGATGCAAAGTATTTACTTGGTGGAGAAACTTAAAAGGAAACAGAGGAGATGTGATATCTGAGGGTGGTGGTGGACAAGGATCTGAAATTCAGGGGCAATATTGCACAAGATTTGTGCACGATAATCCACGAGGCTTTGATCAGGCCTCATGTGGATTATTGTGCACAGATTTGGTCGTCGGGTTTTCATGGTGACGAGAATATGTTGGAAACGGTCCAGAGAAGATTAACAAAGGTGGTCGTGGTCTTTGGAATAAGGAGTACGAGGATAGATTGAGAGAATGTAAATTGCAAAGCCTCGTGAATAGGAGGAAAAGGGAGGATATGATTGAGACATATACCTAGTTAGGGGTTGTTACTAGGTTGACATGGAAGAGATTTTAAATAGAATGGGAGAAGGTGGAACAGAACAAGAGGCCGCCGGTGGAAACTGTATAAAGAGGGTGATAGCAGAGGAGAGAGGAGCAGGTTCTTTACATGGAGAGTGGTTGGTCAGTGGAATGCATTGCCTGAGTGTATTGTGAATGTAGACACACTGAATCAGTTTAAAGCACAGTTGGGTGAGCATCATGTGTACCTCTAATGATGAGTCACTGACTCCATGAAGGTCCAATGTTAATAATTTGGGACTTTGCATCTCTAAAAAACATTATGATCCAATGTCTGAAGTTAAAATCTAATATTCAACTGCACTGTAGACTATTCATAATTAGAACAAACATACATCTATAGTAAAGATAAGGATTAGTTTTAATAAAGTCAAAAATAGACTACACAAGATATAAAAATTGTATCTATGTTTCTGGTAAGAACTTCATCTTATGCTACATCTTGTATCAACAACATGAACCAAGAAAACAGGAGTAGAAACATTCAAAAGCAAGCAGACACAGACAGCTACTGCAAACAACAGCTGTCATATGCAAGTGCACATATGTTGGGAACTAAACAATTTTCCATCATGATATTTCAATGAAAAAAAAAAAGGGGGGGGGAAACAGTTTTAGTGTATATAATCAGCAGATGCATGCTATAGTGAACACCATTATAATGAAATGATGCACTAAAAGGAACCTAGTCCCCCTAAATCCAATAGAACCAATGCTATTTTAAGGTCACAATTAGAAATAGTAAAAGCTCAAACCTTCCCAAAAGTGAACTAAATTTCCTATCAAATGATGTCACAATCAGACGAAGGAAATGGTGGGAAATCACACATTGACAGAACAATATTTATGAATGGCAGGAACAATCATAACAATTATACAAAAACAAAGGAAATGGTGGGAAACACACAAAAAAAAAAATTACGAAAAATGCAACAAAGCAAATCATGGGAAATCATACAATGATGACAGATCACAATGGATTGGCAGGAAGCAAATGTAAAGAACACAAAACAACTCATGAAAAAGTACAAATACAAACAATAATTAGAGACATAAGAAAAAATGAAAATGGAAGCATATTATAAAAATGACAATCCAAAATTAATGTTTTCATTTCAGAATGTTGCACTATTTTAAATCAATCCCTTAACCTGAAATCTTTATAACGAACTAAACTGGATACTATAAATCATGAATTAAATGGGATATCAGCATGTATGCTGAAGGAATGCTTAGCTGAACTGGCTAGGCCCTTGATATGTTTGTATAATTGAGTCTCAGCTCAGAAAAGATTCCACAGGAATGGAAAGAATGTATGATAGTTCAATCATACAAGGGTGGTGCAAAAACATGCACCACCCTTGTATGATGTACTGACTTATCAGTATCTCTGAAATTGTGGTGAAGATATGAGAAGTTAGTAAAAACTTGAACACAGAAATTAATGGACAAGCTGTACTTTGCAATGAACAGTAAACATATTTGTTTAGTGAACCGCATGTGTTCACTAAACACATGTTTATGGAGGTCATGTTTAAGCAATTTGCTCATATTTTATAACAATGTTACAGCCGAGCTAGATAAAAAGAATGGATACGCTATGATACTGTTGGACTTTGCTAAAACTTCTGATTAGAATACCACATGAAAGGCCGTTACATAAACTAGAGAATATGGGATTGGAATATAAATTATTGAATTGGATAAGTGGGTGGCTAAGAGACAGTATTAGAAAATGGGTATATGAGGGGCATGAATCTGCCAGATTTAAGGTGAGATGACAGTAATGTAACCTAAGGATAATTTCTTGGACCACTGTTGTTAAATTTATATATTAATGATATTGGGAAAGACCTGAGAGGAGTTAATTGCTGATGATGCAAAAATAGGCAGAATAATCAGGGACACTACTGATATACAGAAGTTACAGAATGATTTGAACATGGTAGAACTGTGAGCAAATGATAATGGCTATCAGTTCAATGTTAGTGCAAAGTTATCTACTTTGGCATGATGACATTTCCAATGGCATATTACATACTGGTGGGATAATGCTTGGAGAAACCGAGGAGAGGGATCTTGGAGTTTTGGTGGATAGGAATTTGAAGTTCAAAGGTCACATAGCAAAAGTTGCAAATGCAACTCTAAGTGTGATGCTGAAGTGAACACTGGCATGTAAGGATAAGAAAGTAATTCTGCCTCTTCACAAGGCATTGATATGATAAAATCTGGACTAATGCGTGCAGATTTGGTCTTCTAACTAAATCTACACACAGTAAATTCTAAGGAGATAAAGAAACTGCTGAAAGGGTACAAAGAAGAAGTACAAAAATAGCAGATTATGTTATGTAGATTATGAGGACGGAAAGTATGTGGACTGCAGATACTGGTAAACAGGAGAAAGAGAAGGATGATATGATAGTTCTATAAATTACTGAAAGGGTGTTATAGTACTGACTGGAGAAATTTCTTGTTATACAAAGGTGAGAAGGCGGTGGTGTCCATGGAAATTAAGTATGGGTGTGATTAAGAAAGGGGTGAGCGCTAGATTTCTATCTCACAGAGCAGTGGGTGAATAGAAGCTGTGAATGAGTTTAATACAACATGATGGCTAGTGTGACATGTGGCCTTCTCAATGACAGAAATATATAATGCAAGACAGAAATATATTATAAAAAAAAAGCTGTAATTTTTATATGCAGTTTGATAACATGATTAGAATATCCATTGTAATTACAGATTTGTAATGTTTAACATTGATTTTGTAATACTCACAAAAAAAATTCCAGCTTTTCTGGTTCTTTCCCAAACTTTTCTAGTCTTGTTTAGTGAATTATAACCATAGCGACACAGATGAAAACCCAGTCCCCAGTAAGGAGGCATTGCTGGAAGCCCAATCAAATTCATATACTGCTGAGTAACTCGGCTAGGTGAAGGTCCCAAGAACAGAAAAAAGTCAAGAATTCCACCAACTGCACGATAGGTAATAGCTGGGGTTGGCTGAAGAATAATATCTATAATTTCAGAAAAAGTGCAGTCAATGTTTAATCAATGATATCATTTGTCTTAATTTTAGCAATTCTAAGATTAAGAAGCTTGTAAACAGAAATATATTTTTAAGAGTTAATAAGAATTTTTTGCCAAGTATAAATTACTATAGAATCACATGTGTACCACAGTAAAAATATTTATTATGCAGATATTTTGCCTTACATATCATAAGACATCATGAGTGCAAACAGCAAACAACAAGGAATTTAAATAAAGAAACAGTAAAGCACATGCATTAAATTGGAATCCCTCTATCTATATATTTGCATATTTAAGGGTTAAAACTATTGGGATAAAATTAACTAACTAGATTAGTCAAAAATAAAATAAAAGAGATTACAAATTTATTTAATCCAGTTGAGGATAACAATTTCCCAAACTTCCTGATCTCCCAATCTCAGTCATTATGATTGAGATCAGGTCAAAATAGGATTTCAGCACTTGCTTTGTAGCAGCTTGGTGTTTTCCCTATTGGATCCTGTGGCTAGTATTTTCAATTCCATGTTGTGCAAGGCCAGATTTGTGAGGTTTGCAGATGTGGTCTTGATGTTCAGAGATATATTTATTGAGAGATCTTCCTATTTGTCTATAGGACAAGTTACACGAACATGGTACTTTCTATATGCCAGGTAGCATCAGTGTTGAGAGTTTGTCTTTTGGAGAAAGTTATGAATATTTTGTTGATGGGTTTATAGGTAGTGATGCGCTTGTATTTTTTCATAATTTTTGCCACCCATCCAGAGATTTCATGATGCTATATTTTTGAGATGGATGGTAGGCTGATGTATTGTAGATATAATAACCTGTAAAAGTTGGTTTTCAGTACACAAGAGTGGAAATAAATCCATTTTCCTTACATTGGATGTATACATCTAGAAAGGAATTACTGTTTGATGATTCTTTTTCTAGTGTGAACTTAATGTGAGGATTTACTGTGTGGATATTTTTTTTTTCTGTAGAAATGAGTGGAGTTCTAGTTCTGTGCAACTCCAAACTGCAAAGACGTTCATCAATGTACTGCAGCCAAATTGTTGGTTTTGGGTCAAGAGAGAAGATTCTTTCTTCTAGGTGTTCAAGATAAAAGTTGGCTAAGTTAGGTGATAGAGATGAGTCCATTACAGTTCCTTCCTCTTGTTTATATATTTTATCTTTCCATATGAAGTAACCAGATACAGGACTCGACTCCTATGCCATATATTAAAGGTATCTCTGAATGAGTGGCAAAAATTATGAAAAAATATAAACTCATTGCTACCTATCAAACAAATTCATAACCTGTTATGTTCTCCAAAAGACAAACTCTCACTACTGATGCTACCTGATGTATATAAGTACCATGTTCATGTAACTTGTCTTACTATGGACAAACAGGAAGATCTGTCAATAAACGTATCTATGAACATCAAGACCACATCCAGTATCAAAATCTTAAAATATAGCCTGGTGTAAGACAGAATTGAAAACACTAGTCATAGGATTTGGACTTGGAGAAGGCATATGACCGGGTTCCTTGGGATAAGCTTTGGCAAGTAGGACAGGAGTATGGAGTGGATGGCCAACTATCAGTCGCCATCAAGTCCCTGTATTAATGGCTGGAGTTTGTGTCAGGGTAAATAGCACAAAGTCTGAACCTTTCACAGTCTCTGCCAAGGGTGTGTTTTGTCACCCCTCCTTTTCATAATATTTATGGACTGGATTGATAGGCACAGCCGAGGCAGTGAGTATATCAGAATTGGAAGATGTAGCATTGGACGTCTGCTTTTTGCAGATGACACAGTTCTGCTTAGCTCTTCCACAGATGAGCCCCAGCAGACCCTGGATGGGTTTATAGCTGTTTGTGCAGATGCCAGGATTAAGATCGGTGTGGCCAAAACAAAACATTTGTGGTCTCAAGACAACCATCCCAGTGCACTCTACATGTGAGTGGAGTCCCACTGAGGCAGGTGGAGGCTTCAATACCTTGGGTCCATATTCATGAGTGATGGAAAGTGGGATGTAGAGCTAGATATTCAAATTGGCTCAGCAAGCGCAATATTGCAGGAGCTTGGCCGTCTGGTAGTATTGAAGCAGGAGTTAAGCCAGAAGGCAAAGCTGGCTGTCTTCAATACAGTCTATGTCCCCATCCTCACCTATGGTCATGAGAGCTGGGTAATGACCGAAAGAATGCAGACACGAATCCAAGCGGCTGAAATGAGGTTCCTGCAAAGGGTTGCAGAGCTGACAAGACTCGACAGAGTCGGAAGCTCTGCAATTCGGGAAACCCTCAATACTCAACCGCTGCTTCTCTGTGTTGAGAGATCGCAGTTACAATGGTACGGGCACCTGGTCAGAAAGCCACAAGAGAGGCTCCCCCAGCAAGCCCCTCTTTGCCAAGCCAGAGAGTGGGAGGCTAAGGATCCACTGGATAGATTATATCCAAAACCTTGGGTGGATGCATCTGGGAGTCCCACTAGAACACCTGAGCTTGGTGGCAGAGGATCATGACCATTGGAAGTCCCTCTTGCAGCTACTGCCCCCAAAACCTAACTAGGAAACGTGGACCTTGAAGATGGATGGAGTCATAGGATTGATTGCCTTACTATTCTGAAAGTGTGGGAAATTGTTATCCTTGACTGTATTAAATAAATTTGTTATTTCATATTTTATTTTTTAACTAATCCATTTTAAGTTATTATCAGCTAGATAATTTTAACCCATGAACATGCATAGAGGGATTCCAATTTAACACGTGTTATACTGATTCTTTATTCAAATTCCTTATTGTTGTTCTGTTTGCACTGATGTCTTAATGATGATGAAAATATCTGCATAATAAATTTAATTTTTACTGTGGTACAAGTGATTCTATAGTTAGATACTTCACAGGTCTCATTTTACAAGAAAATTATCAATAAATTTTTATGATTAAAAAGAAAGGATAAATTTAAAAAATAGCTAAATGATTAACATGCTACTTATAAAACATTTAATATTAAATGTTTAATATTTAAAGAAATTTAATAGAAATACATTTCTATTTATTTCTATTAAAATTTATAGAAATATAAGATTAAAGCAATAAGGATAAACAGTACTGTCTATAAATGTTTTATAGACAGAATGGTTGATTCATTAAACATTCTGGCTATAAATCATTTATATATTCAAAATGCTTTTTATCCTTAATTACTTTAATTTATTTTGTTTTATCTACAAATTAAAAAACAAAAACAAACAATTACTGCTGCTTACCCATTGCATTACTGTTCAAAAGAAAAACTCCATTGCTATTACCATCTTCCTCAAGTGCAAGATAAAAGGGATGGCTGCCATACAAATTCATGTTTTTCTGTAAAATGTAAATATATTTAAATAATGGAATTTTGCTACCTGTCTTGTTTATGCTGTTTGTTACACTGCCTGAATAAATGAATAACGTGTAAAAGTGTATCTAAACACACATATATACTTTTTTTTTTTTTTTCGAAATGTGTATGGGAAAGAGCGAGAGAAATGTTAATTTTTTTTTAAATATGATGTTAAAAGTGTTTCTAACATTTCGTTGTAGCAACTACTAAATAAAAAAAGGACATTGTTGAATATACATTTTTTTTTATCTACAAATTAAAAGGCACAAACTAAACAATTATAACTACACAGACATGTAATTTACAGACAAAAATTACTGTTGTTGATGGATGGTGTTGATTGTAGTTGGAGAATTAAGTAGTAGGGGAGATGGTATGCAGTGAAGCAGAGTAGAGTACCCTCTCGCAATGAGTCCTTTGATTCCTTGGAGGTGTCATAAAATAATAATAACAAGAACATATTAACAATTATGCTATAATATATAAAATTATTTCTTCTTCTTCTGTCTAACATGGAATTTAGGCCATGTGGCCTGTTCCGGTCTCATGCCATATCTTTCTTGGTCTTCCTATTCTTCTTTTTCCACTTATTTTGTATCTGTATAATATTTTTGGTAGTCTGCTGTTGTCCATTCGATTTAAATGTTCTAATCATTTTTGTTTATACTGTCTTAAGTAGTAATTAATTGGTTTTATTTTCAGGGATTGTAAGAGTTCTTCATTTGTTTTGTGGTCCCACTTGGTATATCCAGCTGTTTTTCTGAGGAACTTGCTGTTTGAATTCGTTTTTCATCTTTCCTTTTCAAGGTCCATGTTTCGCTTTCGTATAGTAGACTTGGTTTTGAAAAGACATTATATAGTCTGATTCTAGTGTGTTTTTGTACCAGGGATGGCTTAAATATATTATTTATTATGCCATTTACTTTGAAAAAGTTTGATATTTTAGTGTCTATGTCTTTTTCTTCTTCGTATGATAGATAACATCCCAAGTATCTGAAAGTGTTTACTTGTTCTAGTATTTTATTATCTATCACTATTTTACTTCTTATTGGGTTTTCTCCTTTGAATGCCATTATTTTGTTTTTTCTTTGGATATTGTCATATTATATTGCTTGGAGATATCATTTAATGATCTTTGTAAGTCATCTTGTGATGTAGCTAATACTGTTTGATCATTTGCAAACAGTAGTGTATCTATCTTGATTTGCGGGGTCATTTGTATACCAAATGATTCTCGTAGACAGGCTTATACGTTGGTTATGCATTATTAAAACACTTAAGGAATTGAACAACGTAGTTAAGGATAAAAATTAAATTATACTTTAATAAATATTTTCCGATATTTCGGCAATGTCACATTGCCATCTTCTAAAGGAACTTACAAAAAAGCACATGCACGTAGGCACTACAAACACAGTAACTGGGAATGAAGAGATGAAGCTATTGTTCTCCTAAAACTCCTGATGGTGCCCTCTAGCGGGCTAAGTAGATGTTCTTGGCCGTTGGGCTGAAGGTCTGCTGATGTAAGCCTCCCAAATTTGGGGCAGTCGCATACAACCAAATTTGTTGAGGTTTGGAGAATTTCTTAGGGCTGAGGCTGATTCCATAAATAGTCTTTCATATTTGTATTTGCTACGGTGTATTACTGTAGCTTTCTTCCACCGTATTCTGTTGCGTGTATCCAGAGCATGGTCCGCAAGACCAGAATGGCTGTACTTGTGAAACCGGATGTAGTCCTTGTGTTCAGAAATTCTGATATTCGCTGTCCTGCCTGTTTGGCCAAAGTAAGACAGATTACAACTGGAAGGGACCTGGTATACACCAGGTAGGTCTATGGGAAGTGGTTGGTCTTTAGTGGAGCGGATAAGGGATGCCAATTTTCTGTAAGGTTTGTAACAGGAGGTCAGGTCATGCTTTTTTAAGATTTTGGTAATCTTTTCCGAGGTGCCTCGGATGTAGGGGATGGTGATGGATTTAGAGTAATCCTTGTTGTGGAGGGGGGGGGATCTGTGGTTTGTAAGTTCTAATATTTTTTGGACTTTTTTTGGGAGGTAGCCATTGGCTGAGAAAGTGATTTAGTTCAGTGTTTAGGACCAAGTCGTTTGAACAGATAAGTTTAGCCCTGTTGTATAGTGTTTTCACTACTCCATATTGTTGTGAGGGGGGGTGAATTGTTGGTGAATGTATCTGCCTGTATGGGTGGGTTTTCTGTAAACTGATAAAACCAAGGTTCCATGAGGCTGGCGGGTGACTAGTGTGTCTAGGAAAGGGAGGCTGTTTTTTGACTCTTTTTCCAGGGTGAATTTGATTCTGGGGTGTTGGTTGTTTAAGCGTGTTAAGAAGGAGAGAAGTGTTTCAGAGCCATGTGGCCAAATAGCGAACACATCCTCAACGTAGCGAAGCCATATGGTTGGTTTTTGTGGGGCAGAGGCTGAGGCTTTTTCTTCAAAGGTCTCCATAAAGAAATTGGCCAAGGGTGGGGGAGAGTGGTGAACCCATGGCTGTCCCCTCTATTTGTTTGTAGAATTTTCCTTGCCAAACGAAATAGCCTGAGTTCATTATGAATTGAAATAAGGCTGAGGTATCGGGAGAGAATTTAGCTTGGATTAGCTCTAGGGTTTCCTTGAGTGGGACATTTGTGAATAAAGAGGAGACGTCAAAGCTGACCATTATGTCAGTATGTTGGAGTGTAAGGTTTTCTATGCTGGCTTTGAAATGGGCTGAGTTTTTTTTTTATGTGTGATGGTGTGTTGCCAGTATAGTGTGTGAGCTCTTTGGCCAAATGTTTAGCTAATTTGTATGTGGGGGAATCAATGTCATCCACTATGGGACGTAATGGCACATTTTCTTTATGTATTTTTTGGGAGTCCATAAATACGGGGGGGGGGGGGGTATAGAGTTAAAAGGCTTTAATCTGTTGGTAACTTCTACAGGCGAAGAAGTGACTCTCTTAAGGAGCCTGTGAAGTTTTCTAATTTGATAGTTGGTAGGATTGTAATTGATGGGGAGGTAAGTAGCCCGATCTAAGAGAAGAGCATTCAGGTTACCTGTGTAGTCCTTTTGGTTAAGGACTACAGTTGCGTTTCCCTTACCAGCTTTGTTGATAACTATTTCTTTATTATTCTTCATTTCCTGTAGAGCTTTATATTCCTTGTTGGATATGTTGGATTTTGGTGGGACAGCTTTGGAAAGGACACAAGCTACATCCAGTCTCACACTGTTGGCGACTTGATGTGGAAGGTGGCGGATTCCGCGTTCAATCTGGATCATAATATCCTCACTGGGTATTTTTTTGGGAGCAATTGCGAAGTTGTGGCCACGTGACAGTGCGTTGATTGCTTCAGGCTTCAGGGTGACTGAAGAAAGGTTGATTACGGTATTGGTAGCAAGTTTTGGAAGGACGGTAGAGTTCTTTTTTAATCTTTCGAATTTTTTCATCTGTCGGCATCGTATTTTTTTAAATTCTTTGTCGGCAGCAGTACATGAGACGTCACGTAAAATCGACCAAAGTTCGTGGTTTAAAGTGCACGAAAGCTCATCTTCGACGGCACGAGCTTCGTTAATGTTCGCTAAGAGAAAACGTGTGGTGGTGATTTGTTCGTGTAGTAACGCATAGCTGGCACGGTTATATATTCGAAAGATTAAAAAAGAACTCTACCGTCCTTCCAAAACTTGCTACCAATACCGTAATCAACCTTTCTTCAGTCACCCTGAAGCCTGAAGCAATCAACGTGCTGTCACGTGGCCACAACTTCGTGATTGCTCCCAAAAAAATACCCAGTGAGGATATTATGATCCAGATCGAACGCGGAATCCGCCACCTTCCACATCAAGTCGCCAACAGTGTGAGACTGGATGTAGCTTGTGTCCTTTCCAAAGCTGTCCCACCAAAATCCAACATATCCAACAAGGAATATAAAGCTCTACAGGAAATGAAGAATAATAAAGAAATAGTTATCACCAAAGCGGATAAGGGAAACGCAACTGTAGTCCTTAACCAAAAGGACTACACAGGTAAGCTGAATGCTCTTCTCTTAGATCGGGCTACTTACCTCCCCATCAATTACAATCCCACCAACTCTCAAATTAGAAAACTTCAGGCTCCTTAAGAGAGTCACTTCTTCGCCTGTAGAAGTTACCAACAGATTAAAGCCATTTAACTCTATACCCCCCCCGTATTTACGGACTCCCAAAAATACATAAAGAAAATGTGCCATTACGTCCCATAGTGGATGGCATTGATTCCCCCACATACAAATTAGCTAAACATTTGGCCAAAGAGCTCACACACTATACTGGCAACACACCATCACACATAAAAAAACTCAGCCCATTTCAAAGCCAGCATAGAAAACCTTGCACTCCAACATACTGACATAATGGTCAGCTTTGACGTCTCCTCTTTATTCACAAATGTCCCACTCAAGGAAACCCTAGAGCTAATCCAAGCTAAATTCTCTCCCGATATCTCAGCCTTATTTCAGTTCATAATGAACTCAGGCTATTTCGTTTGGCAAGGAAAATTCTACAAACAAATAGAGGGGACAGCCATGGGTTCACCACTCTCCCCACCCTTGGCCAATTTCTTTATGGAGACCTTTGAAGAAAAAGCCTTAGCCTCTGCCCCACAAAAACCAACCATATGGCTTCGCTACGTTGAGGATGTGTTCGCTATTTGGCCACATGGCTCTGAAACACTTCTCTCCTTCTTAACACACTTAAACAACCAACACCCCAGAATCAAATTCACCCTGGAATAAGAGGAAAAAAACAGCCTCCCTTTCCTAGACACACTAGTCACCTGCCAGCCTCATGGAACCTTGGTTTTCTCAGTTTACAGAAAACCCACCCATACAGGCAGATATATTCACCAACAATCCCACCACCCCCCCTCACAACAATATGGAGTAGTGAAAACACTATACCACAGGGCTAAGCTTATCTGTTCAAACGACTTGGCCCTAAACACTGAACTAAATCACATCCTCAACACTTTCTCAGCCAATGGCTACCTCCCAAAAAAAAGTCCAAAAAATATTAGAACTTACAAACCACAGATTCCCCGCCCCCTCCACAACAAGGATTACTCTAAATCCATCACCATCCCCTACATCTGAGGCACCTCGGAAAAGATTACCAAAATCTTAAAAAAGCATGACCTGACCTCCTGTTACAAACCTTACAGAAAATTGGCATCCCTTATCCGCTCCACTAAAGACCAACCACTTCCCCTAGACCTACCTGGTGTATACCAGGTCCCTTGCAGTTGTAATCTGTCTTACTTTGGCCAAACAGGCAGGACAGCGAATATCAGAATTTCTGAACACAAGGACTACATCCGGTTTCACAAGTACAGCCATTCTGGTCTTGCGGACCGTGCTCTGGATACACGCCACAGAATACGGTGGAAGAAAGCTACAGTAATACACAGTAGCAAATACAAATACGAAAGACTATTTATGGAATCAGCCTCAGCCCTAAGAAATTCTCCAAACCTCAACAAATTTGGTTGTATGCGACTGCCCCAAATTTGGGAGGCTTACATCAGCAGACCTTCAGCCCAATGGCCAAGAACACCTACTTAGCCCGCTAGAGGGCACCATCAGGAGTTTTAGGAGAACAATAGCTTCATCTCTTCATTTCCAGTTACTGTGTTTGTAGTGCCTACGTGCACGTGCTTTTTTGTAAGTTCCTTTAGAAGATGGCAATGTGACATTGCCGAAATATCGGAAAATATTTATTAAAGTATAATTTAATTTATATCCTTAACTACGTTGTTCAATTCCTTAAGTGTTTTAATAATGTATACCAAATGAGTTATGCTGTTTCCAGATTGTTAATATTTCATTTATATATATATATATATATTGAAAAGCACAGGTGAGAGGGTACATCCTTGTCATACTCCTCTTGATGTATCTTTCCATTCTGAGGTGTGTTCTAATTTAACTGCTATTTTATTTCCTGTATATATTTCTTGAATAGATTGTAAAAGTTGGTTTGGTATGTTTAAATCGGTTAATATTTTAAACAATTTTTGTCGACTAATTTTGTCAAAGGCTTTTTCATAATCAATAAAGGCCACGTGCGTTTCTTTTTGAAATTATCTTCTCTTTTCTATTAATAATTTTAAAGTAAAAATTGGATCTATGCAGGATCGGCCTTTTCGGAAAGAAACCATTTTGTTCTTCTAGTAATTTGTTTTCTACAATGCTGCTTAGTTTCTCTTTTAATATTCCTGCATATATTTTATATCCTGTATTCAGCAGGCTAATTCCCCTATAATTATTGCAATTGTCTTTATTTCCTTTTTTATAGATTGGGATAACCAGTGCTTTTTTCCAAGAGTTAGGGGTTTTTCCGGACATCCAAACCATATTAAAAAATTTCATAAGTCTTTCATTAAATTTTTCACCTGCATTTTTGTAGAGTTCTATGTTTATATTGTCTTCTCCTGGTGTTTTCCTATTTTTCACCTTCTTTATTATATTTTTCAGTTCTAACATTGTGATATTTTCTATTAGGTCATTCTTTGTCTTATAGAATTTTAATTCATTGTTCTCATCTGTCCAGAGATTTTGGAAATAGGTCACCCATTTTTCTAAATCTATTGTTTGTATTTTTATCTTTTCTTTTATTTCTTTATTCATGTATTTTATTACTTTATAGGTTTTGGGTTGTGGCTTAAATCCTTTTCTAGTTCTGTTACGAAATTGTTCCATCTTTCTCTATGTTTTTTCCTTACTTCTTGTTTTGCAATTGCACTATTTCTTTTATACTCTATTTTTCTGCTTCTATTGTTTCAGAATTTAGCCATTTCTGGTAACTGTCCTTTTTGGTTTTTATTATATTTTCTATGTCTTTGTTCCAGTCTTGTAGTCCTCTTTTTCTAATCCATTTGTGCTTTATTCCTAAGGTTTCTGTTGCTGCTTTTGTGAGAATTTGTTTCAAATTTTCCCATTCATCGTCTATGTCACTTGATTCATTTGTGGTTTCTGTTTTTAAGTTTGTGCATTTTTGATATTGTAGTCTAACTTGAGGATCCTGTAATGAAGAAATTTTGTAGCTTGGCTGATAAGAATTTTCAATTCTATGTGTTTTTAGCCACTTTGGTTTAAAACGAATTTTTGCTGATACCATATAATGATCAGAGTTAATTCAAAGCCTCGATATGCTCTTACGTCTAAAATTAACTCCGCTAATTTAAAATTTGTGATAATGTAGTCAATTACTGATTTGTATCCTCTGGCTGACCAAGTATATTTATGTATTTCCTTGTGTTTAAACATTGAATTTATTATTCTCATATTATTATAAATGATAAAATCGCGCAATCTGCAACCATTTTGATTACATTTATCTTCGCCATATTTACCTATGTTTGTTTTGTATTTTTTGTTTACTATTCTGGCATTTAAATCTCCCTAGCAGTAAATAGTCAGTTTTGTTTGTTTGATCTATGGCATTCTGTAATTCTTTATAAAATATATTACTGTCTTCTTCTTTTTCCTCTTCTGGTGCATATGCACCAATTATTGTTATGTGGCCAAAATTATTTAGAAGTTTCAATAACAGAATTTACAGTTAAATGAATAATAAAAAAAAAAAAAAAAAAAAAAAAAACACTAATGTAAAAACATACCAACTGTATTTACTGATAACAATCATTTTTTTAAAAATAAAAATAAAAAAAATAAAAAGAGAGAGAGCAGGTGCTTTTTTTTTTTTTTTTACATAGATTATCAGTGGAATTACAAGTGACCATCATCTTCAATTTCCTGATATATATCCCCAAGGTGTGTTCAGGTTACTATGACAGCACTGCGTGATTAAGTTTATATTATTATTAATCTCCTATCCACAATTTTTCTCCAAATTAGTCTATTACTTGTAAGCACTCCGAAATTGTCATATCTAACATTCTTCTAAGGCAGTTCTGACTGAAATCGATCTACCAAGACCTTGGCCTTCCTCTGGGTCTCTTTCCTGCTATCTTAGCATCAAACACCCACCCATTCTATAAGTGGCCATACCACCTTAGATTAGCTCTGCTGACACATTCTTGAATGCTAATAATATCAAGTTTCATTCTAATATCTTCATTTTTAATATGATTCTGCCATTAATGCCTTTGGTCACTCCCCTAGTTTTTCTCAGAACCTTCATATCTCTGGTCTCTAGTCTTTGATCAAGTGCTTTATTTCTAACCCAACTTTCCAGTCCATAACTTAAAACAGGTTTGAACACTGTCTTGTATACTGCTAATTTGGTGTTTTGGCTAATTTCAATTATCGTATAACTTTATTCAACTGGCTACCAACCAGCTTTGCTTATTCTGTTGTCTATTTCCAGATCTAACCTGCCACCTTCACTAAAAAACTGTGCCTAAATACTTAAATATAAAGACCCGATAGGCTTCATTTCAGTGATATAAACATTATTTAAATAAGGGGATATTAAATCCCACACTGTTTTAAAACTGAATAAGAAACTCAAAGATTGGAATCAGAGAGTTTCATGCTGAATATAGTAAACTATAAAAATATCAGCGATTACTAGCGTGAGCTAATGCAAGTAGTCCTAGTATATAGTACAATACCAGGCAACTCGCAGCAAAGGTGGTAAAGTTCTGATCGCTATTCTTGATATTTTTCATAACGTAAAAACACATTTCCTAGGAAATGTATGCTGTTATTACATTATGGCAGGAGGTCACTACCCAGACCAGTTTCAGCATTTTTTGAGGCTTCATCAGTGAGTAACTAGACCAAATTAATACCAAAGGGTATAGCGAAAAGAACTTATATACTCTGTTATACGAGTTGTCAAACAGGTGCACCCATTAAGTTACTTAAATATAAAGAGCCAATAGGCTTCATTTCAGCGATATAAACATTATTTAAATTAAGGGGATATTAAATCCTACATTGTTTTAAAACTGAATAAGAAACTCAAAGATTGGAATCAGAGAGTTTCATGCCGAATATAGTAAACTATAAAAATATCAGCGATTACTAGCATGAGCTAATGTAAGTAGTCCTAGTACGTTAATACCGGCTGATAAACAACAGTCATGGAAAGACTTCCATAAGAATATACAAGGTAAATATCAGGAAAGTAGGAAAATTTTCTGGAGGCTATTGAAAAATTTTATAAATGGAAGAAAGTACTGTAAAAGGAACCAAAGATGATAAAGGTGACATGAAAACTGAAGATAAGGATATCCTAGGCATCTGGAGTAATTACTTTGAAAGCCTGTTAAACAAAACAAGCACTGACAGAACAATAGCAGAAAAATTTTCAAGAGGAATGCAAACAGGTACATATCAATACTTGAGGTAGAAAATGCAATCAAAAACTTGATGTGGAAAGGCAGTGCCTTACAAGTGCAAAATATTATATATTAAAATACTGCAGTACTAACAAGTAATAGACTAATTTGGAGGAAAATCGCTGACAGGAGATTAATAATAATGTAAACTTAATCATGTAGTGCTGTCATAGTAGTCTGAACATCCCCTTGAGAGTATATACAAGGGTGGTCTGAAAAGTTCTCGGCCTAACAATGAAAAAAATGAATTTATAATTTCAAAATTATTTTTTATTTTTTTCCATAATCTCCCTTAAGACTAATCATTTATTCCAGTGATGCTCCAGCACCATTATCCCATCCCTGTAGTGGTTCTCAGTAAGATCTGCAAAATACCCCTCTACAGCTGCAATCACCTCTTGATTCGAAGAAAAACGCTGACCATCAAGGAAGATTTTATTGGGAAGAAATAGAAATTAATGGGAGCCAAATCTGGAGAATAAGGTGGATGTTTCAACAATTCATAGTGCAGATCCCTTAATTTTCCCATTGCCAAAACACTTTTGTGGGCAGGTGCATTGTCCTGATGAAAGATGATTTTTTATTTCTGCAAACCGGGTCTTTTGTCAAGAATTTTTTTGTCTAGTCTGGTTAAAAGATTGGAATAATATTCCCAGGTTATTGTTTTACCCTTTTCAAGATAATTAATAAAAAAATGCCTTTAGTATCCCAAAACACTGATGCCATGACCTTTCCTGCTGAAGGAACCGACTTTGTCTTCTTTGGCGCTGAACAACCAGCTTCTGTCCACTGTTTTGATTGCTGTTTGGATTCCAGTGTGTAATGGTGAATTGTGCAAAGCTTTTTCATTTGCAATTCTTCATGCAAAATATATCCTACACGTTCTTTTGAAATGCCTATAGTCTCGGCAATTTCATGCACTTTGACTCGCCGGTCATCCAATACCATATTGTGCACTTGATCAATGGTTTCTAGTGTTGTTACACTTTTGGATGTCCTTCATATGGATCATCTTCAAGGCTGGTATGGCCATTTTTAAACTCAGCAGCCTTAATTTTCGAAAAGGAAGGAGAAGAGTGCCTATAAAATTTTATTAACTTCGAATGAATTTCTTTTGCCATTAAACCTTCTTTTATAAAGAATTTTATAACCGCACGATACTCAATTTTATCCATTTCAAGGGATACTGACAACACGTTTGCTTCAGACAGCTGTATAAAACAAACTACTTGATAGAATGACTTGCAATTTCACATGGATGCTTATGACAGATGTACCAACTTAGAAAAAAAAATCTTGCCAATAGCGTTGCCATCTATGGTCAAGGCTGAGAACTTTTCAGACAACCCTCGTATCAGAAAATTGATGATGATTTTCTTATACTTTAATAACTTCCATTACTGTTTATTTTCATTTTATTTTATTACTGTTGAAGCTATTTTCTCCATTCTATTAGACAAGCCAAATTCATTCATACTTCTTTCCTTCCATTATTTCCTCAAATTTTTCTTTATGGTTTAATATATCTTCATCTACTAGTGTGGATTTTTTCATTACCAATTTCAATCTCTCTCTCGGTGTTTATTTTTATCCTTGCTCTCACTAGCCTATGGTTGCTATCATATTTAAAAAATATACAATACTATTGTTGCTATCATATCTAAACAAGTATACAATACTGATAAACAAAACTATAAGTCTTCATTGTAGGTGTCACATGTTTGCATGAATTTCACAGAGCAATAATGTGAAATTATCTAGAGATCAAAGTTTCAATAGAGATATAAAGAAAGAAAAATAACCATTCACTAACAATTTTTATCAATTATCATAAGATAAAGATATTACAAAACAGAGGATCAATAATCAGCACAAATTCATAAAAAAAAGTATTTCCACTACTATAAATATCAAATGGTTTTCTGCACAATATAACTTTCATATTATATAAAAAGTTCATTATAACCCAAAGACAATAAAATAGGCTTTGATACTGTTATAATTTCTTTTGTGATTCCTTATAACCATTCTTTAATTCAAACTTTCAGGCATGAGTAATATCTTAATTAGGAAATAACAGTAAATAAAAATAAAATAAAATAAAATTACTGCAGTATTTCCTAAAAAAACGTTTGATGAGAAAAGTTCATTAAAGGAATAGGAATAAAAGAGCAACCATCAAACAGAATTAATAACAATGCACATGTCACACCAGTAGTGTTGTATATAAAGTGAAATATAATCAGTATTAACAGCATACTACAAAAGGTAAATAACTGATTTTTAATTTGATTATAATGTGTATGTGTGCATGACTGTAAATAATGCATGAACTGTTATACTAAATAGGTTATTCAAAATGAAGAAATAAAGAGTGGAATTACTCTTTTTCCTAATACAACTAATTTGGATTTTGGTTAAGCATGCAACCTAGTATATAAATGAAATGCACGTTTAACAACCAGAATCCCTATAATTATATCTAATATAAACACTATGGGATTCTTGTTCTGAAATATTATTATTATTATTACCACGGGCTACTCCAGGAGTCCTTAGACTCATCGAGGGAGGCCCTAAACATCATGTTCACACAGCTGTTTTGAACTCGCTCACTATCCTAGTGTATAAATGAAATATGCATTTCATTTATACACTACGATCATGTTTAACAAATTCTAAATTAGCTTATTAAGAAAATGAGTACTTCGACCCTTTATTTCTTCACTTCTATATATCCTGGCCAGTATTTCAACATCGTTCAATGGGTTTCTTAAAGGCAAAGGGTTATTACCATTAACAATCCAAGAGTCAACTGTTGCAAGGTGCTTTGTGTACTAGCAGAGCACAAAACAGTACTGTTCATGACACATTCTGTACCACAAACCCTTAATCATGATGTAATATTAATATTCATAATTATTTGATGTTATCTTTTTATTTCTAGGGATTTCCAAAATTTTTGCAGAAATCCCCATCTTAAGTAGTGAATAGACTGGAAATTTACATTGTGCAATCAAACATGTGAAATTGATTGCCAGATTACAACCAAATTACAATTAAAAATGGTAGTTGAGTACAAAACTCTGAAAATAAAGGTGCAAGTAGAGTAAAATCTGCAAGATTATCTACCATTTGCTTAAGTGAAATATAATATCTCAACCAAGATTCCACTGATATTTATGGAATAAATGGGTTTATTAACAAATGCTTATGATGATATGCATCCATAACTATTGGTGGAACCTTGGTCGAATAAAGCATTAATGATGGTACACTACGTGCTCAAAATGGACACCTTGTCTTTTAAGATAGGTTTCATAGCACATGTGAGGGTTCTCTGTCATCTTGCAGAACAAGGGTTGGGACATCTGCTGAGCATATCGTGTAATTTTATCCCTTGGTTCACCAAGGTTTGAAAGCGAGTCATGGCGGAATGCCAATTCCTTCAACATATCCCAAACAAAGGCATCAAGTGATGCGAGATCAGAACATTAAGGATATGGAAATTCTGTGAACCTCCCTGTGAAGTGCTCTGATAAATAGTCTCTAGAACCACATGTGTAACAGTTGCCCCCTCCTGTTGGAATACCTGTGCATGAAATGGAATGTTTTTTGGACGACACATCATATGCAAAGGGTGAAGGGAACCAACACATTCTCAATGTAGCATTCACTATTCAAGGTCCCAGTTACACCATCCTCTTCAATGAAGTAGAGCCCAATTACGCCATGGCTGGAAACCACATGCCATGTCATGACCTTCTCACTGTGAAAAGGTTTCTCTTGGACAAATTCAGGTCTCGAGAAATCAAGAAACATATAGCTTAATCTGTTTACATGATAACTTAGATGGAAATGCACTTCATCTGAGAACCAGACATTATGGAGGAGGGACAGATCTTCATAGACACTTGCACAGTATTCCCACTGTGCAGTGTAATCTATTGCTGTTAAACGCTGACCCACCTGAATGATGTATAAAATAGCACCCAGCTCCTTAAGGATTCTCTGTAGTGACTGCCTTGGTGTCACAAGTTTTACCTTTATTTTTACCTTCGGTGTTCTGGTTATTTCCAGTTTAAAGACACTATTTACAAACAAAACTTTGGCTTAGCCATGGGCAATCCTTTATTGCACATACTGGCAAATTTATATTTGGAATCTTTTGAAGAAAAAAGCTATCTCTTCATTCCCATTGAAACCTAGATTGTGGAAAAGATATATAGATGACATCTTCCTAATCTGGAGCCATGGAGCTGAGTCTTCAAAGAATTTCCTAGACCACCTCAACAGTCAACACCCAAAAATCCAATTTACTGCAGAATTATAGATTGATGGATCTCTTCTGTCTCTAGATGTCAAACTCACTTGTGAATCTGAGAAATTAAAAATCTCTATTTACAGGAAACCCACTTGCACCAATAGATATCTCTATGCATAATCCCATCACTATCTACCTCAAAAACTTGGCATTATTTCTATGCTAGGAAAACATGCTCGCTCCCTCCTCTGTGAAGAAGAAGATAATGACAAAGAACTTCAATTTCTTCTCACAACCTTTCAGCAAAATGGTTATTCAAAACAAAGAGTTAATAAGTTACTATTTAATCCACCTTGCCATACTGAAGATAGAAATAGTGAAAAAAAGGCTGCATATTCCTACCATATATCATTTCTGTTTCCCCAAAATTCTTAAAAATATAACATCAAGACTTCTTTCACTCCTCTACTTAAACTCTGTTCCTTGCTCAGTACGGCCAAGCAAAAACATAACCTGAAATATCCTGGCATTTGTCACATTTGGTGCAACTGCAACATGCCTATGTTGATGGATGGAAAAATCCATCGAATTAAGTCTAGAGGAACATAAGAGATATCACATATCGCAGAACTAGAGCAAGTGCTCTGTCAAACCATGTCCTGAATTCTGCTGATGCCAACAACGAAAACTCATTCATCCAATCATATGAGACAAATGAGAAAATATCTTTCAATGATATGATGAACTGGAAAGAAGAATTGTACAATCTCAAGAAATCGTCCTCCATCTAGTACATCTCTACACTAATCTCAACTATAATCTCTCAGACTGTCACTGCACTGCTATCCAACTTGGCATTCACAAGACCTTGAACACGTGCGCATGCCCAACAATGAAGACATACACAGTATAGCTTCAAACGTTAATATGTTAACACTTTATTAATGTGTAGATTTTTTTCTCTAACAATGTTTGTTGGTAGTTACCTCATGTTATGCACCTGAAGAAGTCTTCTAAAAAGATGAAACTAATTATGCAGTTTACTTAAATTAAAGTAGGGTTTCTATTTTTACCTCTCGGCTTACAGTCAATCTATTTCAAAAAAAAAATAATAATATATATATATATATATACACACACACACACAGTATTTTTCGATAGATAATGCACCCCCAACATTTTCATCACTCCTTTTGATGTATAGATAACGCGCATACGCCAACTAGCGGTAGAGTTAGGAAGTACAGACAGGACGGAGGAATTCTTTAAAAGCACGTGTGTTGCTAGTAGCAGTGGTCGATTATTCCGTACACCCTGTTTTAAAATATTTCATAAAGTAAATCATTATTTGTTTATACTTTGTTATTAGATCTGAATAACCCATGGAAGACAGAAGTACTTCTCAGAGAAAATCCTACACAGCGCAGTTCAAGCTTGAAGTGATAGAAATAGCAAAGGAAAAAGGGAATCCTGAAGCTGGTAGATTGTTCAGTGTTGGAGAAAGTAGTGTTCGTGAATAGCAAAAGGCTGAAACAGTCCTGAAATGTTTACATACGAGGAAACGTGCTATCAGGTTTAGAAGGTGCTTGTGGCCAACCATAGAAAACAACTGTTTCATTGGGTTTGCAGGAATCTAAAAGAATTAATCTTAAGCCCTTCTAAGTCATACCCATCCTGAAGATAAGGTGACTAGCCCTATGCCTCCTGGTATATTCCATGGCTGTAGCTGCATGTGTTCACAAGGTTGGTTTGCCTGCTTGAGAGAGGAAAAACCCCAGATAAACTGGGGAGAAAAATCCTGCTGTCCACATCCAAGACTGGCTAACATGGCTATGTCTGAGAAAGATCCTTAAGCTTCTCACGTCGGTGATGGGTATCGAACCCAGGACACTCCTTTCCCAGCATATGGTTGCGAAGCACATAGCCACTAGGCTAACCGTGCGGACGTAAGAAATATTGCTGATCATTAATTAATTGGTGAGCATCCAAGCAGTGAAAGTAGTTAGCCATTAATGATCTCTTCCATTACTTCTGAGGCTGAAGTGAGAGGAATACTGCAATAGTTAAATGGCTGACTTTCATTATTCTTTTTAGGAAATTGAACAGCTGGATAAAAACATAACTCCATGCTTTTGTATAAATACTAGATGAGTAACAGCTTATGAAGGCGAATACAAGATTGCCATTAGTTCCAGTGCACAAGCTTTTTAGTACAACTAAATGTGTGCAATAATGATGATATACTAACAATTTAATACTTGGGGAGACGCCAAGTATAGCTTACATAAGAAATATTTTTTAATTATACTAACATTATGATGCTCTTATTAGTATAGTCTGCAAGGTTACATATATTACAGAATAACTAACCAAATAACACTCTCAATGGCAGTTAACAAAAGATACAAATGCAAAACTTGTATCTTCCATGTCTAACAAAAAGTGTCCTCTATATTACTCAAAAAAAATGTAGAGAGAAAGATGTAGCATACCAAAATAATTCTATATGTATTGATATGAGGATAATGGATCAGATCTATGTGATGTTCCCGCTCAGTCCTACAAGAGGAACTGCCTGTACTGAGAAAGAGGGTTATCAGCAATAGATGTAAATGCAACAATAGTAAGTGAATCCTAAAATTACAGCTTCCACCTGAATTTGAAGAAAGAACAGTTACAATACCTTATGCCAGTGTTTCCCAAAGTGCAGTATGTACCACACTTTAAGAAACTTCTTTTTTATATTCCGATTATCTTGTGGTTTTACTTTTGTAATTTAGTTGCTACATTGTCATGGATAAATGGAGATCTGTTCCATAATTACTAAAACTATTTCAATAACTAAAAAATCTAAAGGAAGTTTTAAACAAAATATGTCGCTTGGCATGTATCAAATGACCTTTGCTAGAGACTTGTCTGGTTGACAGCATGATTGCACATTCCATCTGCATAGTTCAAACTTTTTTTTTTTTTTTTTTTAAATATCTGATCCACACACAAAAGGCCACAAGACCTACAGCACATTAGTGCCATGTGGGCAAGAGGAATAAAAGAAAGGAGGAATTGGTTTACATTTTCCTTCAACAGCTGAGGGGTGTAATCTTTTGGGAAGGAAGAGGCAGTGAGGTTGATTCAGTGAGTTTCAAGACTGTTGGTTAGCAGTGGCTCTTGTTTTAATGATTTTGGAGGAGAGTGGAGGAATAATAGTGATCAATTCAGCAGAACACTGTCCATGAAAGTATCTGAAGAAGAGGCAAAAGGCAGAAATTGAATGTCTGAGAGAGAGAGAGAGAGAAAGATCATTAATTAGCCAGACTACCTGCTTCTGAATAGAACTGAGCAACTTTAGAGAGGATTTTGATGCTTCACCCCAAATATGGGAGCGATATTCCATGGCTGGGTGGATTTGGGCTTTGTATAAAGTTAGCAGCTGTGAAGGTGTGAAGTAGTGTCTTGTGCAAAAAAAGTACACCAAGTTTTTTGGCAGCTGCAGAAGCTATAGTTGAAATCTAGTTGTGCCAGGAAAAATGGGAGGTGCAGATATATGGGAGTTATTTATTTATTTAGCATTTGGCTAAGAAGAATGCATGCATATGCCACCACACACACACAAAAAAAAAACCATGTACAAGATAACAAAATGCATAAAAGAATACAATAGTGTGAAGTGACACTGTAGTCATATATACATATAAAAATATACAAATAAGCATAAAATTAAAATTGGATGTCTAAGTTCGACAACCAGTCAACAGCATCTGTAGAAACTGTTATAAAGTCAGTTACTGGTCCCATGTAGGCTCTGCAAGGACAGGCAAATGTGATATGTTATATAGTTTTGTTATCCTCACCAGTCACAAGAAGAGTTGGGTCTTATTTCCCAAGTAAATAAGGAAGCTCCACACCTACCATGGTTGGTGCGAACCATATTTAGGGAGGTCCATATATTTTGAGGTGGGCCAAACCCTGATGGAGAGCTGTTTGGGTCAAAGACAGTTTGCCAGATTACTGAGGCTTCTTTCGCAGTGCAATCTGTCTGCCATGCTATTGTTGCATCATAGCCCTCAGTGACAAGTTATTGTGTTGTTATAATAGGTGGGTGTCTTGAATTAAGCCTCTGTGATGTAAAGCTGTCAATATCAGAGTGTATAGGGAGTGTATAGGAAGCAGTGGGTTCTGGCAAATTTTGTTATATTTACGAATCAGGTTGTCTTGCCATCATAGTTGTGGCAGTTGTATGTGGCTCAGAACTGTTAGCCAATATGATGGAGTAGTCTTTATTGTTCCAGAAATGATACACATTGTCTGATTCAACACAGTATTGATTAATTTAATTATGCACTGTTCAGCCAGATAGCTGAACTGTATTCAGCAGATGAGTAAACTAGGCCCAGAGTAGATGTCCTTAATGTGGGAGCACAAGCTCCCCACATTAAGGACATTCCCATTTAGTGGCACTCTTAAGATGTCTCGTGCCATGCTATTGTTCAAATGGAAACAGCATGTTTCAGTCTTTGTAGTGCTTCGAATAAGAAGCCACTTCTCAAAGAAGTGGTTTAGCTCCTCTAGATCACTAGTTAGTACAGAAGTTCTGGTGTTGGAATGTGATGCATAAATCATCAGCATATACGAATTTTCTAGACATTGTCCTTGGAAGGTCAGAAATATACAAATTGAATAAAAGAGGAGAATACTGATCCTTGTGGGAGTCCATGGTTAAGTGTTCTTGGCTTGCTCATATCATCTATAACTACCTATATTGTTCTTAGAAAGAATAGCATTGATCAGTATTTTAAGGAGCTTGTAGATCATGCCGTTCCTCTATATATGGTGTCATATGCAGCTGTCAAGTCTATAAAGACTGCACCAGTTTTAAAGCATTTTTCGAAACCAGATTCTACATGAGTCATTAGGGCCAAAACTTGATCTTCACAGTTGCACCTGGGCCTGAAACTGGCATGTTCGTGAGGGATAGTGTCAATAATAATAGTACTAATTCTACTGTAAATAAGTCTTTTTAATAACTTAAGACAGACACTGAGCAGTGCTATAGGTCTATAGCTTTCAAGTTTCAGGATAGCTATTATCTTTGATTTTTTAAATTCTGCTGGTAATCTACCACTTTGTAGAATATTAGAAAAGAATTTTAACTGTATCTGGTCCAGAGTTTTTTTTTAAAATTCAGGGAATATTATCAAATCCATGCACTTTACCAGTTTTCGCTCCCAGCAAGAAATTCTTTGGTGAACAAGTCTCAGTAGAAAAATCTGATCATGGTTGAATAACTCAGTATTAACGAAGGTAAGGGAGAGGGATGTGAGCTCTTTTTTGCAAGAGATCAGACAGAACTGAGTTCTGATGTCACTGAAGTTTACAAGGTTGTCCTTGCCCCACTGGGAGATCTGAGTTCAGGTCACTGGTCATGGTTGATCTTGAGGATTCTAATACTTGAACACTTCAAGGTTTGTTGAATGAAAAGGTGGAATGAAACATACTGTCATTGGCAAAGCTATGGATAGGATTGGAAGTCTGAGAGAGCAGGTCACTTATATACAAGAACAAGAAGAGAGTGGGTGAAAGAACAAAACTCTGGGGTACTCCTGCGTTGGCGTGGAAATCTGAGGAGCAAAACTACCTACCATGATACACAATGAGAGACCAGAGAGAAAGTAATCTCACAAAAGATCCTTAATAACACTAGTAAAGATCCATGGGATTCAAGTTGCTTACTTCAAAACATCATAGCATATGCCACTGATGGTTTTATTTTCTTTCCCTCTCCATATGTGTCACTGCAATCAACAAGTAATGAAAACTACAGACTAGCTCATCACATCAATAATTAATTATATTAGGTCTCCTCACTTTTCAGGATTCAGGACTAAGGTCTCCTCACATCGTTATATGAGTAATTATTTCAGGACAGTTTCTCTTTTACAGCTAACTGCATATTTCCTAGTCTAATACATACACTTAGCACTTACACTCAGTAAGGTAAAAATATTACATTTATGAGAAGAAACTACAAAAGATGGAAAAAACTTGTGGAAAAATTATTAGTAAAATTTTTGCATTTCATAAGCATCGTCAGTACAAAAATGGAATGACAATACTCACATGGAAAGTTTTAACATGTGAGATTTTTCTGCCTTTTATTGTTTATTCTTAATATGCCTACTCATAGTATGCCAATCTTGAAACATAAATAATAAAAGAAATATTTATACTCATTGTGAGCCAATGACTTATGTTATTTAGTATTCAATGATATTCACTGAAACATTAATATAATTAAAAAATATTTATTATATAGCCGTGCTTAGCTTTTTTTCCTCATAAGAATTATGATGCCACTTAGGTTTCAATCTCCTTCCTGCATTCTATCTTCTGCTTTAAAGTTATTAAGAGAGATTTAGTTACTGACCATCAAGAGTATCTGTAATCTCACAAAAGATCTTTAATAACACTAGTAAAGATCTACAGAGTCTTTACTGGTGTTATTAAGAGTAAGATACCATTTGACCACAGATGAGAGAACCCTTGACACTTCTGCACATGGTAGAAGAAGGCAAATCCATTCCAATAATAGTGTAATCAATCCGTCTTGTGGGATGAGTTTGTTTATTATTACATGTCGGAAAATTAGCTTTTCTTTTATGAACATTCTAGTTTTTAAAGTGGTAAATATTTTTCTTGTATAACAATTGGAAAATTAGGACACTGATAGAGAAAGAAAGTATGTGATTCTGCATGTTGGTGACGAATTTGTACATCCCTTATTCCTTTTTCCTCTTCAAAATGAATTGACTCTTCTTGGCACTCTGCCAGCTACAGTTCTCTAAACTGTGGGCACACAGTACAGTCCATTATCTTAATTACAAGGAGTAACTGAAAGAAAACATGCTCTGCAGAGCATAGCAGATTGGAGAATTGATAAAAAATAACCAATTTGGTAAGAAGGATTTATTGCATAGATATAAGGGAAATTATTAAATAGGGTGATAGATGGAGAGAAAGAGAGGACATATGTAGAAGCTGTATTAAGGATAGATGGGTAAGGATATAAGTAGATTTTATGACATGGAGAATGATGAATGAGTGGAATACACTGCAAGCGTAAGTAGTGAGTGCTCCAATGCTAAATATATTCAAGACAGGATATGGTCTGAAATTTGGTCTCTTGTAATAAATCTTGCAACATCATGAAAGGCAAATAATATATTAAAATGTAAAATGAAACTCCAACCTTTCATGTATAACAGATAAAGCATATTTATATAGTTAACTGTAGAATAGTGCTAAGTTTTCAAAGGGAACACTTTTTTCTGCCTGATACTATGACATGAGCAAGAGTGGCAAAAATATTCTATATGGTTTGAAACACTGGGAATATTTAAGTTAAGAGAAGAAATGGTGGAGGAGTTAGAATTTGTGTGTAAAATATATATACAGCCATATACTTGGTTATAATTAAGTAAGGTTAGGTTTAAGTTATTACCACAATGATTTTTGAATTTTTTTTTCTTCTTTGTTTTTCTTCTCTGTTGGCTGTTTAAAGTTCTAAAATGATATTAAACGATTATTAAATAAGTAAATTAAAACAAATTAATTTAATTTACAAATTAATTTTTTCCTATGTGGCGCTGTTGTACTATAGGTTTGGCAACCTCTTGTGTGTGGAATTGATGCAAAAATAAAAAAATAAAATAAAATAAATGCTAACAAATTATATATTAAAACATCCTAGCCTCGATTCACTCTCAAAATAAAGAGTAATAATCACAGTAATTTAAAAGTATACATTTTATTTTTGTAATAGAAAGTATTTCCCCTCCACATTAATAAAGTCCCTCAAGCATTTATTATAGTTGCCTAATCAAATGATACTTGTCTGCATGCTTAACATTTTTAATGATAAGCTGAAGTTATCTCAAGCAGTTTAAAAATGGTGTCTTTGCTAAGCTCAAATATTCTTTTGAGTATGTGTATAAAAAAACTTTTATACACATTTGAATTTTGCATGCATAAGGAGACATCTATTATGAACATAATTCACAACTAAAGAACTTCTCTGTCTGCATCTGCTACCTGGAGGAATATATTTGTACTACAGTCGACTCTCACTATAATAAACTGCCCAAAACTCCATAGGTATACTGCTGTGTTAAGAAAAATTCACTATAGCAAGCTTTCTGCTATAAACAAACTATTCCTATGGTCTTTACAAGTTTAAATATTTATTATAGTGAGAGTTGACTGTTGTGTACATAGAAGAGGAAATCTCCTGGCTGATGTATTCCCTGAACAAGTCATGAAATTGTATGAAATCGTTAAAAAAGGAAACAGACCAATCGTTTGATAATGAAGCCTATTGATAAATTTAGTTTAATCCTTTATCCAAGTGTGAGCAAACAAAGTTTGCACCTGAGAGTATCTTCAGGACTGGGTTAAGGTGGTACACACCAGGGCAACTCGTTGCAAAGGTGGAGCAAGCTACCAACACTCCTATCCTAGTATCTCCTATAATGCAAAACACATCTCCTTGCGGATATGTCTATTGTTATGCATTAAGGGAAGGGCCACTACCCAGACCGGTTTCGACCTTTATTGAGGTCTCTTCAGTGGGAGCCAGGCCCAAGTCGAGATATCAGGCAGAAGCATTTGCAGGTCATCTCCACCTATAGGAATTGCCAATTGGTGTGCCACCCTTTTTTAATAAATTACTCTGGATTTAGAGAAAGATGTTGAAAGTTTATTTTCCACTTGGTTAGAGTATGATAAATTTAGTTTAATCCTTTATCCAAGTGTGAGCAAACAAAGTTTGCACCTGAAAGTATCTTCAGGACTGGGCTTGCTCCACCTTTGCAACGAGTTGCCCTGGTGTGTACCACCTTAACCCAGTCCTGAAGATACTTTCAGGTGCAAACTTTGTTTGCTCACACTTGGATAAAGGATTAAACTAAATTTATCATACTCTAACCAAGTGGAAAATAAACTTTCAACATCAATGAAGCCTATTGTTTAACAGAATACACAATAAAAATAAAATGAAGTTGTACATAGAATTGTTTTTTTTCACCTTCTGATTATACAAAGTAAAAAATAGAGAAAAACATAATAAAAAACATAAGCAAGCATAAACTTAGTTTTGATCTGCACTTAAGTTAAAAAAGCATTGTATGACAGTACTATGGCTTGGAAGCATTATGAAAAACATAAGCATAATATAACAGTAAGCTTATTTCTTAATATGTTGAACAAAGAAATCAGTCACATGTAATGCGACTGATTTCTTCCCTTATATGTTGATATAAGGGAAGAAATCAGTCACATTACATGTCACGGGCAAGAACTGATTAATTACATATGATAAAAAATATTAAGCAGCTGATTATAAACAAAAACTGCTTACAATGAAAACTTAATATACATTAGAGATAAGGAAAAGTGAATAGAATAATCAAATCGAATAGATTTTAAATGTTAAGTGAAAACATAAAAGCATTGGATTATACGGTAATTCACATAGCACAGTGCAGTCTAATAAATATGTCAAACTTTTTTTTTTTTTTTATACAAGAATGCCTATAAAAAAGTTACCCATCATTTTTACCTTCTTACTTGCTCTTTTTGTTTGACCAAATTTATTTAGTGATTGATGAATTAGCATTGGCATTATTCTCTCTTTTGGCAGAAAGGAAAGAAACAGGACTTGAGAAAAAAAAAAAAAGCAGGAAAGAGTTTGTCTTTCCTGAATTTTTTAGAATAATTTTTTATAAGCTTGGATTGTTCACTCAGCCATCAACTTCTACATTATCAGAATCCAAGGTGGTATATAAAGACACCAGATCAAAGCTATAAAAGCAAACTATTATAATTTGAGATATCATCTAAGGGACATGATATGCAATCTATTTATCTCATCTTCCATTTCATGTTAGGCTCAATGCCTGTCATGGCTAAGTAACTTGGCTTCTTAGAAATCTGATACTACAATTTACTTAAATCTCTGTTAAAAGCAGTGATGCCATCTACTGAAAGCTGAAAAATTTTGTTAAAAATTTTGTTGGGGAAAAAGCATTTCAACAAAATTTAGAAGCTAATTTCGATAGACAATGTTTAAGGAGATGATTTTCACTGCTTAAAGTAAAATCCTACCCTATGTACCTGAAGCCTAAAGTGACAAAAAATATGCTTGGTCTCTAGAGGACTCCCAGATTATCCACAGAACTAAAACAGTTTGAATGGCAACTTCCAAAGAAAAACTTCCATAAACCAGTTAATATAGCTGAATGTTACTAGCACACAAATTTATGCATCATGAGATTACTTAACAGTGATATGCTTTTCTCACAAAATGAGACCAAAGGATTTGAAAAATGTAACAAAGAATTTGAACATGAAAATTCACATGGCTACATGAAATATAATTAATTTAAAAGAATGGAATTGTCATATGACCATAATCAGATCAATTGTGATTTGGTTGAACTGAAAACCAGTTCAGGTTATTGGCCAAGTAGATGACACTTCCACACTCCATGGCCTAATATAGGACCACCTTGCTTACTGAAAAAATTAAGAGGCCTGAAAAAATTTCATGTGTGGTCTCTAGAGAGTAGGGTTTCCAGATTAATTATCTAATCCTTAGCTTCCCTATGTAATAATGTATGATAAACTTACATTGGATTCACATAAAAAAAATTGACCTTTCAGAGGGTATGAAGAAGTTTTAGTCAACCAAATAACAGCAATTATATAATGCTGAAATTATTTGCAAAATGCAACAATTTTTGGTTAAACAAGCAGCTCAACATAATAATAAAGGCAATTGTGAATGTATTTATCATTATGAATGATGCCTTCTTATTTGCCATCCACAATTTGCAAGTTTATTAAACTGCAACTACAGGTGGCTCATAAGTCATGAAGGGTTTAAATATTTATTAACCTTTTTTTTTAAATTTTTTTTATTAGCTATGAATTATTCACATTTTAAACTCCTTCATGAATTATGGGCCACTTTACATACTCATATACATACTCTCCTGTAATACACAGTACAATGAAAATAAAGATATATATGCGCTACAATCCACTCTACCCCATCTATCTCAACTTTTTTTTTTTTTTTTTTTTTAAACAAACTGTACTGCTTAACCTAGTGGCAATGCAGACTCATTTGTCCAGACACTAATAAAACCCAAATGAACTATTCACTCAGTAGATTGTTGGTTACAAATGAGCTTTGTCACTAACTCCTGTAAATGGCAAAGCTAAATTGTAGAAGATAAACGTTCACAGACAACCCCTACAATAAGTTTCAGGAATGAATATGAAGAAATGCAGTATATAATTCTTTCTTCTTTATATGCATGTTATGCCTTGCATAGTATTATAATCTCCCAGTATGAGTATATCTGCTCTCTCGCCAATATGATGTGGGATGAATATCCTTAGGTGGTAGATGAATTTCAATTGCACAGTGAGAGACCATCACCACCCTGCTTAATGAAGGTCTAAAGTGACTTGACAAATTTTGTTTGGTCTCTAGAAAAGGTTTTGAGATTATCTACAACTGAGCTCATCCACAGTGCTAATACTAATATACTATAGCTTAAACCTTTTGTGGTTGGGATTCACAACACACACACGGCTGCATATTTCCTGTCTGAAGATGACATTAAAAAGGAGAAAATACTAAAATTAATTTAAGAGTGGTTAACTTTTTTTTTTATGAAATATATTTTGAAACAAAAGGGACAGAAAGAAAATTAAAACTTACAATAGGAGCTTGATCTCGATTAAAGAAAGTAAATTGTGTCCACTGAGTACTTTTTAAAAGTCTGGTCTTGTGCTCACCAAGTCCATATATGTAGTGTGTTGGCAGCAGAGAAGAAAGCTGAATAAACTGATCAGAAAACACCAATCTTGAAATGTTAGTAGCAAACCTAAAAATGAATGGAGGGAGAGAAAGAAAGAGAGAGTGATAATATATTTGATTAAAGTTTATAAGGCAGAACACCAGAATAAGTTGACAACATTTATTTACTTAGTAACATGTTTCATCCCAATTGCACAACTGTTATGCAGTTATACAAAAGAGACGTTATTTTTTAAAAATTATTTCTAATTGTTCCAAATGTTCTGCATGTTTACACATTCATGTGAACGTTCTTGACTAATGAAGGCTAGGATGTATTCAGACAAGTTAATACTTTGGTTAATATTTAAATGTTTAGGATCTAATGCAATTTACAAAAATTCCCACATTTTTCTTTCTGCTGTATTATAGCAATGGTGCAATAGTTCTTATTTATCCCATAAAACTTGATGTCTCATTTGCAAAGCATCTTGTGGGTCAGCTGAAGAGAGCATGTGTGATGACAAAGCTGAGGCTTCATTTCTATGGTATTCAATACCTTGAATGTGTTCTTCAATGCATTGTTCAATTGATTTTTCTGTCGATAGTAAGATGACCGACAATCACACCATAGCCGATAAACACCTGGATATCGAAGTGGGCTATGTCAAGGTTTAGCAGATCTTAGTAGTAATCTCATCTTGATAAAGGGGGTAAATACTACTTTGATTTTATATTCCTTAAGTATTTTTGCTAGTTTTATGGAAACAGAGCTAGTATACAGAAGCATGATGAATCCTCTGTTTTCTTCATTAGAAATTTCTCTGGTCTCATGTCAGTTGAGTAGTCTGGAGATGATGTGCTCGCTATGTCATTTTGAAGGAAAGTGTTTCTTAGATGCTGAAGATTTTTTGGTTAGTTTGTCCTTGTCAGGTGATGAGTCGGTAGGCTTTTGCCTAGTGTGGAAATGATACCCAATTTTTGAGGTCTATAATGATGGGATGGGCATGCAGATATCAGTATGTCTAGGTCTTTTGAAATATAAAGCCTTCTAATTCACACGATTCCTTAGTAGAAGGTCCAGAAATGGGAGTGAACCATTAGATTCTAATTTATAGGTGAATTTTATGTTAGGGTGTTGATGATTCAGGTACTCATGAAAAAGCAGAAGTGAAGGTAGTCCATAGTTCCAGACTAAGAATATATCATCAACATACTTTTCCATAATTTTGATTTATGATGGTATTCTTCTAGGACTTTCCACATTAATTGCATGTGTTCATGTGGCAGGGTTTTTCATCCAGCAAAGCAAGCCAGTTTGCTTGCTTTGCTGGATGAAAAACCCTGCCACCTCTGTATGAAACCAACTAACTCACCTTCAGCTGAAAAGCCCTGATAATGGTTCTTCATGTCTGAGACATGACTCAAACTTAGTTCTTTCCAACCAAAGTGCATTGTCAAAACTGACCGAGCTACAGAGGCTTGGAGGAATATGAAGTATTCAAAATTGAAGATTTTACTTTCCAGGTCCGAACTCTCATATCTTTTACTTTAAACAGGAAATCTACAGTGATCAAGATTTTCCAAGAAAAGAACTCTTTCTGCGAAAAAGTTAAATTTGCTTTTCAACTTTTATTTGAATCACAGTTCAATTTAAGAGATTAAATTGTTCAGCCAACATAAAATGTGATTTATTTAATTTTTTTTAGATCTTAAAATGTGTTTCTGTAGTTGTTGAAACCAATTTCAAAATGCGCATTTCTTTTTACTTAATGTATCTTAGGATTACTAAACTGTTTTCATTTTTGTATATAGAAGCGTGAAGACTCTATTTCCTTAATTATTGTTGAAGTTAAGATTGATATTTAAGAGCAGAAGAGAAATCTGAATGACTGGAGTAGAGCTTTCATAGTACCCATATATATAAAAAAGGAAATAAAACTGAATGTGAGAATTATGGAGGTATTTACCTGCTGAGTGTTCCTGGTGAGATTTATTCAAGCATACTTGAGAAACGGTTGAGAAGGATCGTGGAAGGGAAGCTTAGTGAAGAACAAGCTGGATTCAGACCAAATAGAGGCTGTCAGAATCAAATTCTGACAGCCTCTATTTGGTCTGAATTCATGTTACGACTTGATACGATTTCATGTTACGACAAATAGTCGAGAAATCGTGGGAATATAATAAAGATCTGCATTTAAGTTTTGTCGATCTGGAAAAGGCATATGACAGGGTGCCAAGAGAGAAGCTACTTGAAACGCTACAGTTGTAGGGTGTAAATGGAATATTATATCAAGCAATACTTAGTCTTTATTTGAGTTGTAAGTCAGCAGTTAGAATGTACATTATCTCCTCTGTTATTCATTATCTATATGGATCACATTATAAAGGAAAAATGGTATTAAACCTGATATCAAAACTGGAGATGTGAAGCTCAGTTCTTTGCTTTATGCAGATGATGTTATACTTCTAAATAAATTTGTTACAAGTCTGCATTCCCTGACTAAATTGAATAACTGTTGTAATAGATATGAACAGAAGCATTGAAAATATCAACTGCATTGTGAATGGAGAACCTATAGAATAAGTAAAACGTTTCAGCTACTTCAGCACGATTTTTAATGAAGATAGTAAATTAAATATGAAAATAGACAACAGAATCAACAAAGCTCTGGCAGGAAGTCAACTGAATAAATTTACATGGAATAAGAGAGAAATTAGTCAAAACACTAAATTAGCAGTATACAAGACAGTCTTCAAACCAATTTGAACTTATGGATCCGAGAGCTGAGTTAGAAATAAAACACTTGACCAAAGACTAAAGACCGTGGATATGAGAGGCCTCAGGAAGATTAGGGGCATGAACAAATGGCATCAATGGTAATATCATATTAAAAACGAGGATATTAGGAAAGAACTTAATATTGTTAGCATCCAGGAATGTGTTAGAGCTAATCTCAGGTGGTATGGTCAAAACTGCATGGGAGAGGAAAGATTAGCAAAACAAGTGTTCTTTGCCAGGTTGGCAGGAAAAAGACCCAGAGGAAGAGCAAGATATAGATGGATTGATACAGTAAAAAGTGCCTTAGACGATAGAAATATAAGATCCGATAATGTTGAAGTCTTGACAGGTAACAGATCGATGTGGAGGAAAATTGTAGATAGGAAGTTAGTAATGGTGTGAGTTTTTCATATAGTACTATCATATCCTGTACACCCCTTGAGGGTACATATCAGGAATTTGATGATGAAGAGAAAATTATCATAGCAAATATATATATATAGAATCTCACTTGTGTATCTAGATTTCAGTATAGAAATTTGATACCACTTGCAATTGACAGAACAACTATCACAACAAGAGGCAAATACATACATAACCCAGTCACTATTATGAAGTAGTGTACACAAAACGTTTGCAACAAACAATGGCAATAACTGAATAGCAGTTAGACATATAGGAAGCTAAATTAGATAGTTTTGGAAAACTCCCAAGACAATGTCATTTTTATTAGATTACAAAAATCTATTTTTTTTTTCCTTTTTTGAAGAATCTTTAAAACCAGAGGCAACTTCATATATGCTTTTTTTCCCCAGCTTTTCCACTTGATTTTGTAAATGTGCTCATGACTTCAGCTGCTAAATCTGATTTATGTATTTTAAGGAGTCATATATATAGTCCACAATAACTTGGACAGTAATTTAAGCACATGTGCTTCTGTGGGCCATTTTATAATGGGCCATGATATTTTATAAAACTACTTGGAATGAGAGATGTTAGAAGTCATTTCACTCTGAAGTTACTCAAGAATCAATGAAATGATAAAGTATTAATGAGTATGTTGCTGTGTATTAATTTGTTATAAATAATTTTTACATTAAAATAAATGAAATATGCTTGTATAAATTGTCAACTTCCTCTTTGCTTCCCTCACCTTCACATATCTGTTTCCTTTTATCTATAATTTCCTCTTCTTAATGTTTCTGTTCATCTATCCAAGCATGTTATTATCCTAATAACCAGAACTATCAATATACTATCAATTTTAAATTTCGTGATGTAAGTAATTATGAAATTACTTCCATATGCAAAATGGAAGAAAAAGACTAATTATAAAACAATAATTACTTTTCTTAGAAATTTTTGACTGTATACATTAAATTAAGATTACATTAATTTCACACATTCAGTTCATGATCATATTGTGAGATCCTGTGCAATCCTAAATATAGGAATACTGAACTCTATACAGTGAGTAACTAATTCCTGTTCTTCGCACAACAGGAAATAAGGATTATGGATTTCATAAATGAAAAATTATTCTGAAATAAAAATTTTAAACAAATTCTTACACTGATATTCCGGTTTCTTTCCTAACAACTTGAAAATATCCATCAGCCTCTAATTTTGTATCATATATAGGATGAGAAACAGTTTTTTCAGTATCAATAGTAATATTCACATTTGGCACAGGAACTTCATATCTTCCATTATGAAGATCAGTTATCTAAAAATACGAAAATCAGTTAATTACAAATACTTTGAATTTCATAACTACACCAAGAAATCATAGAATATTCTTTGCTAAAAGGTTTTTATTCTGATTCACTGAGATGATAAAGAAATATTTTGTATTACAAGTATGTAAAGGAAAATTGTAGGTTATAGTGTGTTTAGGAGGGACAGAGAGAATAAAATGGGGGGGGGGGAGTGTTACTGATGATAGCTGATGAACTGCAGCCAAGGAGAATTGAAGTTGTATTGCAGGATAGTGAAAGGAGCTCATTTGAGGCTATTTGGTGTGAGATTGAGACTGGCAGAATAAAATATACAGTTGGGTGCTGCTATAGACCAGGTGATGGAATAGATGGTGGAGATAGTATGCATAAACAAATGGATGAAATGAGTGGAAGGAGGGTAATTATTATGGGGGATTTCAACTATGGTAACATTGATTGGAAGGAGGAGAGGACACATGTGAGGAAGGAAACGGATTTTATTCAATTATTAAGGGATAACTATCTGAGACAGCATGTAATTGAAAATACTAGGGGTGTGAGAGTGCTTGACCTGGTAATAGCATCTCACAATTTGACTAATGAATATGACCATATTGCCACCTATTGGTGAGAGTGATCATAAGGTCTTGACCTGGGAGGTGGCTAAAGGTGTGGAATTTTTGATTAAGACAGGGTATATGTGGAATTACCGTGCTGGCAAGTATGACAAGCTTAGGAGATTGCTTGGATCAGTGCCATGGCATGTACAACTGCAAGGGCTGGACATCGATAGAGCATAAGAAGTGGTCAAGGAGCATTTACAGGAGGTTATGGCTGATTGTATACCTAGGGTGCGAATAGTAAAACAAGTAGGGGTTAAATGGATGAATAACACCATTAAGCTTGAGCTGCAAAAAAAGAAACAACTGTGGAGGGAATTTAAAGAAAGGGGTGACCTGCAGGCACACGAATGGTATAAAGTGCAGGTCAGAAGGGTAACGAATGTGGTAAAATCCCAAACAGTTCTTTCAATATGCTGCAAACAAGAAAAAAACTGTACATGGCAAAATGATTTTAAGGAATGACGATGGTAAGGAGGTCACTGAACCAGTCGATATAGTGGAGTTACTCAGCGCCCACTTTGCAAAAGTATATCATCCAGGTGGTGACATTGAAAAACTGAAGGAGCCATTAGTTTATACGGGAATTGTGATGAATGAAGTGGAGGTGAATAGTGTATTACAGAACCTTAATGTGAATACATCTGTGGGATTGGATGGTATACCGGCACGGGTCTTGCGTGAAGTGGCTAAGGAATTATCAGTGCTCTTGACCATGTTGTTTATTCTGAGTCTCGGGTCTGGTTTATCCCAAAGGCGTGGAAAGAGGGGAAAATAGTTTCACTGCATAAAGGAGGATCCAAGATTATGGTTGCAAATTACCGACCGATCAGCATATCAGGAGTTGTTGTCAAGATCTTGGAGAAAGTAGTCAAGAGAAAAATACAAGAATGGATTGTTGAAAATGAGATACTGTATAGTGGACAGCATGGCTTTGTAAAGGGTAGATCATGCCTGAGTAACTTGCTCAAGTTTTATAACAAGGTGGCGGCTGAACTGGATAAGGGAAATGGGTTTACAGTGATACTGCTGGACCTGGCAAAGGCATTTGACAGGATACCACATGGAATTCTAATCCATAAACTACAACATATGGGAATGGATATAGGGTTGGTGAGATGGATAGGTGGGTGGTTGATGGAGAGATATCAAAGAGTAGTTTATTCAGGAGTAGAGTCCAAAAGACGGCCTGTGATTAGTGGTGTGCTGCAGGGTTCTGTTCTTGGACCACTGCTGTTTAATCTGTTCATTAACGATATAGGGAAGGATCTAAGTGGAACAGTTCATTTGTTCGCTGATGATGCAAAGTTGGGGAGGGCGATAGTGAATGCAGAAGATGTCAAAGTCTTGCAGGATGACTTAGATAGATTGGAGTTCTGGGTTAAGGAGAATGGATGTCAATTTAATGTGACAAAATGTAAGGTTATGCATTTTGGGGTGAAAAGATTAGCAGCAGTATACCACATGGGTGGAACTGTACTCCAAGAGATTGATAAGGCCAGGGACTTGGGAGTGTTGGTGGATAGGGAGTGTAAGTTTAGGGGACACACTGCAAAAGTGGCTAAATCAGCTCATTAACTCACTTGGTTGTTGAAAAATACCTTGACGAGCAGAGACAAGCAAGTTATTGTACCTCTGTACCGAATGTACAGAGGTACAATAATGCTGTACCTTGATAAGACCTCATCTCGACTACTGTGCCCAGATTTGGTCACCTCGGTTCCATCTTGATGGGGAGGAGGTGGAGAGGATCCAGAGGCGAGTGACTAAGATGATAGCAGGTCTATGGAATGAACCATATGAGAACAGGTTGAAGATTTGTGGATTGCAGAAAATAGTTGATAGGCGGAAAAGGGGAGATATGATTGAGACATTCAAATTGCTAAAAGGATTCTATAAGATTAATTCAGAGGATATTTTTGAGATCAGGACTGGTGGTGGGAGAACTAGGGGACACCTATGGAAGCTGGGCAAGAGTGTGGTTAGCAGGAGTGTCAGAGCTGGGTTCTTTACTTTTAGAGTGGTAAATGAGTGGAATAAGCTGCCAGAGTCTGTTGTGGGTGCTACGACAGTGAGCGAGTTCAAGGCAAGGTATGACAGATACTGTGAGAATTTCATATAGTTGTGTGGACATGATGTTTAGGGCCTCCCTCGATGAGTCTAAGGACTCCCTGGAGTAGCCCATAATAATAATAATAATAAAATACATTTATTTACTTAATCACGTATCTTCTGTGGTAGATATAAAATAACAAAATAATTTTGGGCTTATATCTCTATAAGACATGATTAGCTAGTTTATCAGATGACATGAGTTTAAATAAAAAAGTAGCATAATTACTTGTTACACTTCACTAATAAGTTTAATATCTTCAAAGCAGAAATGAGTAAATAGCAATGAAAATTTAGTTCGGACATGCATACAACATGAAGGCTGTAGTTCTAAAACACGAAGTCCATAGGTTAAGTTAACGATGAGTACAATAATTAATTATATATATATAAAATTAATAATAATTTTATATAACATAATCTATATAATTTATATATAATAAATAATTAATAATGATAAATAAATAATATCATTTTATATAATTTATATATAATAATTTATTAATAATAATAAATATATATATATCTACTCTATAATATAAAATAAGCCTTTTTATGATACGTTTTTTTGTTAAGTCATTTGAAAAGTTTTGAAACTCAGGGGATACACCGAGTGTAGAGTCTTCAAAATTCGAGTCATCAGAATTCAAGGAGAACCGGCCTACCACTCTGGAACCCTGGGGAGGGGGGGGTACTCCCTTTCGCGTCATCGGAATTCAAGAACTGGCCTACCAGTCCAAAACTCGGGGGGGGATCTGTATTGATATGCATTAAGGGAAGGACCACTACCCAGACCAGTTTCGACCTCTATTCAGGTGTATTTAAGTAAAGACCTCTCTAAAAATTAGACGATCCTGAAAGATCGCCCAACTCAGCATTGCTCCACTTAGTGACAGGCCCACCACATCACCAAGAAGAACTTCTCAGCGTTGGCTCTACCCAGTGGCAGGCTCACCCCATCACCAGATAGTCATAATCTCAGCAGTGGCCCTACTCAGACACAGGCAAAAACCTACCCCAAGCAGAGCCTCTCATCTTAGTGAGAGGCAGACCCAAACGTGGAGATGCTAAGGCAGAAGCAATAGGAGAGGTCATATTTACCTATAGGAGTTGCCAACAGGTGTACCACCTTATTGAATTACTCTGGATTTAGAGAAAGATGTTGGAAGTTTATTTTGCACTTGGTTAGACTATAATAAATTTAGTTTAATCCTTTATCCAAGTGTAAGCAAACAAAGTCTGCACCTGAAAATATCTTCAGGACCGAGGTAAGGTGGTGCAACACCAGGCAACTCCAAGTAAAAGCGGATCAAGCTCTCATCACTTCTTGTCTCAGTATCTCCCATAATGCAAAGCACATCTCCTTGCAGACATGTATACTGCTATGCATTAAGAAAAGGGCCACTACCCAGACCAGTTTCGACCTTTATTGAGGTCTCGTCAGTGGGAGGCAGACCCAAACGTGGAGAAACTAAGGCAGAAGCAATAGGAGAGGTCATATTTACCTATACAAGTTGCCAACAAGTGTACACCTGTTGGCAACTTGTATAGGTAAATATTATTGATTGAATCTTATTGTTGAATTACTCGGATTTAGAGAAAGATGTTGGAAGTTTATTTTGCACTTGGTTAGACTATAATAAATTTAGTTTAATCCTTTATCCAAATGTAAGCAAACAAAGTTTGCACCTGAAAATATCTTCAGGACTGAGGTAAGGTGGTGCAACACCAGGCAACTCCAAGCAAAGGTGGACCAAACTCTCATCACTCGTCTCAGTATCTCCCATAATGCAAAGCACATCTCCTTGCGGACATGTATACTGCTATGCATTAAGGGAGGAGCCACTACCCAGACCGGTTTTGACCTTTATTAAGGTCTCGTCAGTGGGAGGTAGACCCAAACGTGGAGATACTAAGGCAGAAGCAATAGGAGAGGTCATATTTACCTATACAATATTCTTCCATCTTATCAATTTTATATATACACAGGAATACCTTGCATAGCGCGGTTAATTGGTTCCAAGAAGCGTCCGCACTTTGCAAAACCGCGTTGTTCGAGGTCTATTTATAAAGGTTTTCAATTTAATTGAAAATTCAATTTGTTTATTACAAAAATTTAGGATAATAAAAATATTTAAAATTTTTAAAAAATGTTATTTTTATTAATTAATAACAAATAAAATCCTTTTAAACTGATATTCAAGTTGTAGAAAACAAAACAAATAATATTACTTCAATTTTAGCATAATTTACTTTTTACTAAAGTAGTCTTTTAGTGTTCGTTGAACCATCCTTGTCTTCTTTGTCTCTTCAAGTACTAGATCCTGTAGCATTTGATGGCATTATTGAGACTTTGTCTCACTTTGATGCGTCTTTTCAAATTCGGATCGGCATTTATGTGAAAGTCGAAGCTTCGTCGATTTTTCTCACAAAAGTTGAAAGGTCAGCAAAGGAAAATTCTTCAATCATGACATCATTGGGGTCATCTTCGTCTTCTTCCTCTTCATAGGCTCGTTGTTGTTCCAACTTCAAAAGGGTTTCATCATCCAGATCATTTGAATGAGAATCAATACATTCGTTCACATTGTTACAATCTAAACTTGTAAAACCAAGATCTTTGCCCATCTGCACAATTTCTGTTGAGATTTCTTCTTTCTGTGTTGCAAAGTCCTTTCAACAATGCAGCAAGATATTATGCCATATGGCTCTCATGTTGCTTTGAGTCACCTCTTGCCAAGATTCATAAATATTTTGAATGGCATCTTTCATGTTAAATTTCTTCCAAAATTCACTCAAAGTCCAAGAATCTTCTGCTGCTGCAGCTTTAATAGCTTGAACAAAAGTTCGTCTTAAATAGTAAGCCTTGAAAGTGGAGATAACGCCTTGATCCATCGGTTGCAGAATTGATGTTGTGTTTGGAGAGAAAAAATTAATCTTGACATTTTCATCGAAGTCAGTCAATAGAGTTGGATGGCCTGGCACATTGTCTAATAAAAGCAAAATTTTGAAAGGAATACCATTCTTTTTACAATAGTTTTTAACTTCAGGGCAAAAAAAAGTTTTAAACCAGTCTTCAAAAATTGAACGAGTCACCCATGCTTTTTTATTCAAACTCCAATGAACAGGTAAATTGTTCTTTGTAAAGCCCTTAAGAGCTCTTAGTTTTTTCTAACAGTGGCTTCAATTTTAAATCACCTGATGCATTACCTCCTAGTAAAAGTGTCAATCGGTCTTTTGACACTTTATACCCAGCTTGTGTTTTTTCCTTCTCTGATAGAAATGTGCGCGATGGAATTCTTTTCCAGAATAAGCCAGTCTCGTCAGCATTAAAAATTTGATCATCTGTGTAGCCTTCCTTCTCAATAAGCTCCTTCAATTCATTGGGAAATAATTCTGCAGTTTTATTGTCAGCACTTGTGCTTTCACCTTGGATTCTTACGTTATGGAGTCCCATACGCTTTTCGAAATTGTAGAACCACCCGCGACTTGCTATAAAAGTTTCACTGTTTGTACCTCCTTCATTTTTGCTTTCATTTTCTTTTATTTTGTCATATAGACTTGTTTTTGCCTGGATTATCTTTTGACTCAAAGGAATCTTTTTCTGATTACAATCTTCAATCCAGATCATTAGAAGGCGTTCCATATTTTCCATTCTAGAAGATCGATTTCTCGTGATCACTTTTGACATATAAGAAGCAGTGCTCATTCCATGTTGTTTAATCTTTTCTTTGCTCTGAATAATTGTTCGTCCAGATGACTCATTGAATTCTCACGTACTATTTTAGCAAACGAAGCGCCATTCTCGTGACTTTTATAATTTCAAGTTTCTTCTCTAATATCAACCACTTGCGTTTTTTTGTTACTCCAACAGTGTCTTGTTTGTTTCATCTCTTTTCACTCATACTTAAATAATAAAAAAAATATTAAATATTAATATTAACGTAAATAATAAAATGCCGAGGGGAAAGAACATATCTACGTGAAAGCCAATCGAATAACTACTGCATAAACGTGGCTCTTGTTTATGCAGTAGTTATTCGATTCTCGTTTATGTAGTAATAAAAACCGCGTTAGACCAAAACCCGCGTTGTTCAAAACCGCGCTATACAAGGTATTCCTGTATATGTGTGTATATATATATATATATATATATATATATATATGAAAAAATTAGTTTGAATGACTATAATACCGAGAATAAAAAGAATAAAGTTTAATGCTGAGATACTACTAGTTTCGTTGAACAAAATTCAACTTCTGCAGGTATCAAAGACAAATAATTATGTAAAATAACAGAGACATAATAAAATTACATCAACAGAACTAATATAAAAGATCGAAGTACAGTTTAAAACAGGAATGCATGCTAGAATTCCAATTAAAGTCGGCTACATGCGAGAGTTGTCACGAGAGCGCCAGTATTGGACAGTGGCAATGTGTGCATCAGAAAGATTGTAGCTATAAGGCTGTTGTTTATATGGGATAAATCAAAGGATATTTCTTTAGATTCGACTATCTTCCTTTCGAGCTCATCATAACACCTATGAATATTAGTAGTTTGCAGCCAGTCTACGGGGTGTTGAAGGCCTTTGTCCGAGTTAATAGAGAAGAGAACGTGGCTTGAGAGAGCGCTGGCCCTGGTCCTATTGTAGGAAATGTCTATGTTCCTCAATATGTAAAAGGATAGATTTAGCTGTCTGACCGCAATATGGTTTGCCACATTCACACAAGATCTTGTAGACTCCTGGATACTGGAGAGGGAGATGTTTTATTTTATTTTATCAAAATCTGTATTTTTAGAAAACCAACACACACAGACAGATACCTTCATGCTTCTTCCCATCACTACCCTCCGCAGAAAATTGGAATTATTTCAACCCTGGCACATCGCGCCAGATCGTTACTAACAGATGAAACGGAGATTGAAAATGAGCTTAATTTACTAAAAAGGGCTTTTGTCAACAATGGTTTCTCTCTTAAGAAAATTTAAGAATTTATGTCTTACCATCGTTCTCCTACTATTGAAGATTCTTCTTCCCCAGGAGCATTCATATCTTTACCATACGTCAGCTCTCTCTCCCCAAAACTGGCGAAAATTCTTAGGAAATTCAACATTAGATCTTGTTTCACTACGTTTCCAAAACTTCGATCAACACTAAGTAGACCTAAAATAAAACATCTCCCTCTCCAGTATCCAGGAGTCAGACAGCTAAATCTATCCTTTTATGTATTGAGGAACACAGAAGAGCCATTTCCTACAATACGGCCAGCACTCTCTCAAGCCATGTTCTCTTCTCTATTAACTTGGATGAAGGCCTTCAACACCTCGTAGACTGGCTGCAAACTTCTAATATTCATAGGTGTTATGATGAGTTCGAAAGGAAGATAGTCGAATCTAAAGAAATATCTCTTGATTAATCCCATATAAACAACAGTCTTAGCGACAATCTTCCTGACACACACACATTGCCACTGTCCAATACTGGTGGTCTCATGACAACTCTTGCATGTAGCCAACTTTAATTGGAATTCTAGCATGCATTCCTGTTTTAAACTGTACTTCGGTCTTTTATATTAGTTCTATTGATGTAATTTTATTATGTCTCTGTTATTTTACATAATTATTTGTCTTTGATACCTGAAGAAGTTGAATTTTGTTCAACAAAATTAGTAGTAGTATCTCAACATTAAAAACTTTATTCTTTTTTATTCTCGGTATTATAGTCATTCAAACTAATTTTTCCATAACATTATCTACCGAGTAAATATGTATGCCAATATATGTATGCATGTATTGTAATTTTTAAATTTAATTTTGCATTGTCAGAAATCCTGGTCTAGAGATCAAACATGGAACTTTTACAAGCCACATCAGGCCTCAAATAAGCGAGGCAGTGGTCTCAAATACAGGGAAATGAAAGTCATTTCTCACTTCAAGATAATCACAAACATCCATGTTTGTAATCAGATTCAAACCTGTGACCTGTTGGTTGGAGAGCAGTTATGCTAACCACTTGACCAACTAGGAAGTATGATCTTGAATGTACTATATACAATATTAAATAATTTTAATATTGTATATAGTACATTATTACATAAATAGTACATAAAACCAAGAATAAATAATTTTATATTCCCCAAAATGAAAAAAATAATAAAACCTCTTGGCACCATCAAAAAGTAGAATCACTTTAATGAACACAGTGCAGTATTGATCAGATGATCAAAAAAGGTTTGTGCAGTTTTTTAGGATGAACACACACACTTCATTCAAAAAGTAAGAACCTAGTCAATAAGCTTTTTCCAATGAGATACAATTTTATAAATACTACTCCTAGAAAGCTGAATTTTTAGATGTGAAAAATCATTCAACTATTTCTAAAACCTCCCTGTTCCCAATTGTTGGACACACATATAACTGTCCAACAATAAGAAAATGATAATCAGGCATAGAGATCTGGAGAATATGAAAGTTGGATAGAATTCCTCAACCAAGACTGTGGAGCTTTTCATGGATCACTCAAAGCTGTCTTGAAGAAACATGACTTTGTAGTTAATCAGTGTAGACTGTTTTCAAAAAGCAAATCATGAAATACTGTAGATGTGCTGAGAATATATCCCCCCCCCCCGAATGTTCTACTCTCTAGGCTAGAGGGTAAAAATGATACAATCCGTATTCCACTGAACAGAGAGCAAAATTGCCTGTTGGTGAACTGTGGTCCTTGGTGATATGAAAGCAGAAACAAGGCAACTCAGCTTCCAAAGTCTGCCAACAGATGAGTTTGTGTGGAACCTATTTGTTAATTTTGTATATCTTTGCCAAAGCAACATAATCACATCTAAATCTTCTAACTAATCAGCTGATGCTGGTGTTCTGTAAAGCTCTGCTCTCTCTCTCTCACCTGCCTTCTTCTTTCTATATATTGACCTACTCCAGTTGACTATTCATCTAATACACAGTTCTACGAATGATAGTATGCTATGCTCTACTACTCACTACACAACCTAAACAGGATCAACCTCTACTACCCTTAATTCTAATCTACAAGGTATTCTTCAGTGTGGTTTGGATAGATCCTTTTAGAGAAACTTGTGCCATAGTTATATTACTTATTTACACAAAAACACAAGACACAGGTAATACTATTTATTTGTTTAGAAGGCCAGATGTTTCTTTCTAAAACTTACAGACCACCTATGGTAGAAGTGACAGTTGATTACAAGGTAGAATGCAAACAATGGATTGATATGAAACAGAAAGAGCCACATGATGTTATACTTACAACAGCATAATGTTATAACCGAGGAGACATAGGTTAATCGTCATCATTTTCCTGATATGACCCCCAAGGGATGTTCAGGTCACAATAATTGCACTACATAATTAAGTTCACATTACTATTAATCTCCTATTAACAATTTTCCTCCAAATCAATCTATTACTTGTGAGCCCTCCAATATTGAAAAATATCTAACATTTTGTGCTTTAGAAGCACAAAATGTTAGATTCTGACTGAATCAATCCAACTAGACTTAGGTCTTCCTCTGGGTCTCTTTTCTCCCATCATGGTATCAAACACCTGTTTTGATAACCTTTCTTCACAAAACTTTCTTATATTCTATTGAAGTGGACATACCACCTTAGTTTAGCTCTGCTGACACATTCTTGAATGCTAATAATGTCAAGTTACTTTCTAATATCTTCATTTTTAATATGATTCTGCCACCGACAGTCATCGGTTCACTCCCCTAATTTTTCTCAGAACCCTCATATCTTCAATTCTAATATCAGGCCTAATGCCACTTTTTTCATAATGTGATCTATATAGATGATGAATAACAGTGGAGATAATGTACATCCTTGTCTTATCTCTGATTTTACATCAAACCATCTTCCTCTATTTCCTTCAATTCTAAGTGTTTGACTGACAGCTTAAATATAGACTACAGATTGCTCTGCATAACGTTGCATCCACCCCATATAATTGTAGGGTTTTGAAAAACTTTTCTCTGGGCAACTTGTCATATGCCTTTTCAGATTTACAAAACTACAGTACAGATCGTTGTCATATTCCCATGTTTTCTCAACTATTTGTCTTAAAGTGAAAATCTGATCTTGACAACCTCTATTTGGTCTGTACCATGCTATTCTTTTCAAGGTTTCTTTTCCACAATCTTTCTCAACCTCTTTTCAAGTATGCTTGCATAAATCTTACCTGGAACACTCAACAGAGAAATTCCTCTGTAATTCTCATATTCAGCTTTATTCCCTTTTTTTTACAGATGGGTACTATGAGAGCTCTACCCCAATCACTGGAAATTTGATCTTCTGACCAGGCTCTCTGAATTATGCAGTGTAGCCACTGTAAAACTTTTATACCTCCACACTTAAACATTTCTGGTCAAATATCATCTACTCCAGTTGCCTTTTCACATTTCAAGATTTTGATGGCTTTTTCTACCTCCAGTATTGATAAGTATTCCTCTTGAAAATTTTCTAGTATAGTTCTGTCACTGATTGGTTCATTTAACAGTCTTTCAAAGTAATTATTCCAGATATCTAGGATATTCTCATCTTTACTTTTCATGTCATCTTTATCATCGATTCCTTTTATAGTCTTTCCTCCATTTCTAAAATTCTTCAATAGCCTCCAAAACATTTTGCCACCTTCCTGATATTTATTTTCAATATTCTCAGTCTTCCCATGATTTTTGTTTAGAGCTCTCTTACATTTTTCTCAGTATTCTTTTAGGACAGTGTTTCTCAAACTTCAGATATCTGCGTAACCCTTCTTAAATTTTCATTATTACCAAGTATCCCCTTATCAATTTCATTTGAATTTATATGCTCATGTAAACAAAAAATATGATTTATTTTTAATAGAACAAAATTTGGAATAGGTTTCTCTTCATTTCCCGTCCATGAAAATCCACATTTCAAGTATTCATATCATACTTACGAAGATTTTTCATCTTCTTCCTAGTTGGTTCTCTAGAGATGTCGGACGACACACCCTTATCAATTTCATTTGATCCAGATGCAATATCAACGTTTTCTTGTTGCTCACAACTACTTATATTTGCTATATTGCTCTCTTTTCTGCATTTTATAAATCCAGTCTTTAACCAATGATCCATACTTAAAAATTTGAAAGCTAAAAAAATTACCATATTTACTTAAATATAACACTCACTTTTTTCCCAAAATTAAAGCTAAAAAATCGTAGTGCGAGATATATGCAGGAATTTTCGGAAACTAAAGTTTTTCAGGAAAAAAAACTACAAATGGTATGATTTACCAAGATGTTCCTACTCGCTATCGCTACTTTAAGCATCGAGAACAGTTTCCTTGTGTGCATCGTCAAAGTCATCTACCCAAATAGCTTCATCTTCTTTCCCATTATTTCAAGCAAAAATTACCAGTAATTTACAAGACTTGAGATATATAGAACAGTTATGAAGAAGTGCATATGATTGGTGTGATATTAACAAAAGATCGCACGAACCAAAGACAAATTAATTCTCTTCAACCGAATTCCATAATATCTGAAACACATTCACTATATATTTCTTAGTTTTAACACGTTCATGACGGGGTGGTGTCAAGCAAAACCATATGTTGCACTGGCAACATATGGTTTCTTGAGTCTAAACAGCAGTTTCTGTTGGAGTGGAGATGTGATTCATTAGTTAGTGTCGTTTTTATCCCAGCTGTCTCAAATTGCACTATTTGTTAAGAAATAGTGATTCCATGCATTAATGATGCATAGCCAAAAATGACTACCCCCACCCCCGAAGACCTTTCATGTATCCTCAGGGGTACGTGTACCACACTTTGAGAAACACTGTTTTAGGGCATCTGCTGACTTATTTGCTAGAAACTTTTGGTATGCTTTCTTCTTTTCTAGGACTGCTCTTTAACTTCTTGTGCCCACCATGGTGTTCTTATTTTTCTATCCTTGCAGACAACTTCACCACATACCTTTCTAATTGAATCAATTAATGTCTTCTTCAGAGTTTGCTACTGAGACCACGTTTTTTTCTCGTTTTCAAATTGTTTCATTTTTTCTTCGATAACGTTTGTGCAGTCGAGTCTACAAGTTACTTGTAAATCCTGCTCAACTTCAATTTTTTTAACTTTCTTACATACTGAACTTTTGGTTAATTATAACTGTAAAAAAAAAGTTATTCTAATAAGATTCCCATATTTTAAATAAAGATAGGCAGTCATTCTAATTCAAGTTCAGATGATGAAACAGACCTCAGCACTCTCTTTAAATAAATGTTCAAATTTGTACTGACAACGACGTAGTAGGTACGTTTCGGAACAAATATTGTGGTCTGTGTCTATTCCATGTTGAGCCAAACCAGAGTTATCAGATTACCTCTTGAAAATATATGACTGGTGTTTTTCTTGTATTCTCTTTTCTACTGTGTCCGAGTTTGACATTTATCGTTTGAAGGGGGGGGGGGGGATTAGTTTATTGATAGGTATAAAAGTAGCCACTAAATTGTATTTCTTCAGAATTCTGGAAATCAGTTCTGAAATGCCTGAAATGTATGGGATTGGAACTTGACTTACTGTTTCCTTGTTATTTAGGTTAGATTTGTAGGAGTCAAACAGATGTTGTGAAGTCCTTTCTGAAAAGCCATTTAATTGCAGATATCCTTTGATATTTAAGAGTTCTTCCTGTAAATAATGAGTCGTCGAACAAATAGCATTAGCATTTGGAGATTTGGTTAGTAGTTGGAAGGGAATCAATCGTTCGATGCTAATGGCACACTCTCCCTTGATGAGTCTTTGGACTCCCTGGAGGTCAAATAATAATAATAATAATAATAATAATAGCATGTCGAAATAAAGATTTTATAATTCCTGTCTTTTGAGAAGGATGGTGTGTGTGGATTGCTAAAGAATATAGCATCCAGTGAACATCATCCATACACCCTCATCCTTCGTTTTGGATTTGGTATACTGATGACATTTTTGCTGATGTTGTGTAGCCACTGTTTTTAACTACCATAAATACTGTGTATACACCTATTAAGTTCACTATGGAAAGTGAAAGATACAACAAATTATCCAATCTTTACATTCTTCTCATCTGCTCACCATCAGGTGATTTAACTACATCAGTACATCACAAGTCCGCTTTCACTGGATGCTACATTCTGCAATGTTATGATTAATCTATTATTATTACATAACACCTCCAGGGAGTCCAAGGACTCATCGAGGGAGGGCATCTACTCTACAACTCTGTCTCCATGTGTATACACCTATTAAGTTCACTATGGAAAGTGAAAGATACAACAAATTATCCAATCTACACATTCTTCTCATCTGCTCCTGTCTCCACACTCAATCTACCAACTACAATGAACCGCAACTACCATCGTCTACACCAACGCAATCTACCACCCATCACCACACTATTATTTTCACCGACAAACATCCATGCCCACAGCGGGATTTGAACCCACAGCCTTTTGGGTGGAGAGTGGATATGCTGACCACTCAGCCAAACAAGCCATGTTTCCTCAGTTATAACATCACTGTCAAAACAAATAAATAGTATTACCTATAACTTGTGTTTTTGTTTAAATAATTATTGGAAGTTTTCCCACTTGGTTATACTATAAATTAAAGATGCCAAGAAATTATATTCTTGGCTTAATCCTTTATCCAAGTATAAGTTTGAACCTGAAGTAACTTCAGGACTGGGCAACTTGTATATAGAGGTTAATGACTTTATATCACTTGCCATAGTATCCCATAACGCAATGCATATCTCCTTGTGGACATGTATAATGCTATACATTATTGAAAGGGTCACTACTCAGACCAGTTTCGACCTTTATTGAGGTCTCATCAGTGGGAGCCAGACCCAGAAGTGATATCAAGGTTGAAGTAATGCAGAAGTCATATTTCCATATATGGATAACCAAAAGATGTCTTACCTTATTACTAAAATACTCTGGATTAGAGATAGATGTTAGAAGTTTTTCCACTTCCAAACTTGCACAACAAATTTCTCTTCCTCTTCTTTCATTCCTTTGCTCTGCTAAAAATCGTCCCTCTTATGTGTTTCCCTAAGGAATACAATACAATACACAGGTCCTCAACATTTTTTTTTTTTTTCTTTCTTAACTTTCTGCATATCCATGGTGCTAATTTACTATAGATTGACTATGACCAACCTCTTGTGTATAAGAGCAATAAAAATGCACTATGCCTCTTTTGGAGAGGTATCGACAATTGTGCATTTCTCAATCTACAGTGAAAGGTCTTGTCAGCAGTAGGAGTTCATTTATCATGATTGTTCTTTCCATATTCTTACACCACCAAATGAAAGCTGTTCCTTGAGAATTAAAAATAGTTATGGCATGCACTGGAATGAGAAGGAAGTGGTTCCTTAGCTGACAATGTTTCACTGTTACCCAAAAACACACTGCTCATGTGATATCCAATCGAAATCAGGGCATCATTGATGTTATGCAATTGAGCATACTGGGTGCCTTGATTCTTGGCCAGGAGGCCAACTCATGGAGCATTTGGAAATTTCCATATTCTTACACCACCAAATGAAAGCTCTTCCTTGAGAATAAAAAAAAAATAGTTATGGTGTGCACCGGAATGAGAAGGAAGTGGTTCCATTTAGCTGTACTCAAAAACACACTGCTCATGTGCTATCTGATCAAAATCAGGGCATCATTGATGTTATGCAGTTGAGCATACTGGGTGTCTTGATTCTGGGCCAGGAGACCAACTCATGGAGCATTTGGAAATTGTATCCAAGTCATTTAATGACAGATGTGCATTCTTCAAATTCAATGCTTGCCAGTTTACCCAAAGTTTTATTTGCTAATCCATCAGAAACACATACATGTGTGATTAGACATGGTATTCCAACAACCAAGGGTTTAAGGTAAAGTGCCAGTGTCTAAAATGGACCCTTCATGCAGCTTCTGTAGTAGTAGGCATCATCCTCTGCATTTTTGCACTTGATGAATATGTCTTCAGAAACTGAAGGTCAACATCTGAAAATTTAAGCATAGAATTATTATAACAATTTATAACACATCTGTGAAGAAATAGTCATTGCTGGAGTAAAGTTAATAAGTTTCTTCTTTAGTTATGAAATACAATTCAATGAGTTCTTTTCCTAATCTTCTAACTTCAAGCCATTACTGATTTTGCTAACACAGTGGAGAAAGCAATGGCAGACTTGATGCATCACTTCATTAAGCTTATAGTATATTTAAGCCAATGCCAAAGTGAGTAATATTTGTCCAAACTATTTGTAGATGGCAGTATCTCATACTAGGGAAGTTGACAAAGAATATTAACTACATATTCTTCCCACCAAAGTCATAATCAACATGCCCCATTATTTGTTTTAACCTTGAACAGACTTGAGATAACGACTGGGCACCTAGCATACTGACTGTCAATAAAGCATTTCAATGTATTTAAAAGGTTCTGTATTGTAGTACAACTGTGTACGACAGTGACCATCTCAGAGATCAAAAATTTTAAGGTTTTATGCACCAGTGTACTGCCTATAGCAGTGATGGCAAACCTATGACACGTGTCAGCACTGACACACTTGAGGGTTTCAGGTGACACACCTTGGATGTCGAAAAATATTGGTATTCTGATGAAAAAACTGCAATAAATCATGTAAGATCGCTCTCAGTTAAGATGAAGGTAGGTTTCGGCTTTGTGAATAAACTCAAAGCAGAAACTTGATATTTCAACTTGATTTAGAAAGTAACAATTTTAAGTATTTCCCAAGAGTGAAAATTTTTTTTAACAAAACCAGCCCCAAAAATCATGAATAACATATCGACCAATCTATCGAAGTTCTAAAGTCAGTAACTGAGCAGTTTTCTTCTAGATTTGAGCAATTTCGAATGTTGGAACAAACAATTCAATTCATAAAGTATCCTGATGAAACAGAATTCATAGATCTTAAATTAGATAGCTTTGAGTAGTTGGATTTAAAAGATCTTGAAATGCAACTAGCCGACTTCCAGTGTAATCCTATCTGGAAAAGAAAGTTTATTGCACTTAGAAATGAATTAGAAGAACTTGAGTGGGAACGTCTGCATGATATCCATGTGTAAAAATTCAGATTGTGAAATTCTAAGCAATAGATTTCGAAATAATGCCAGGATGAGGTGCCCAGCTCTTTTTCTATAAGTATTCTTGACTTCAAGTTTGCTTGTTTTGGACGAAAAAGTCGAGTTTCTGTTAGGGGGGGAACCCTACAAATTCTGTATAACAACGAATACCTCACTTCACCCAAAAAGCTCCGAAAGTTCCCGAAAACTTTCATGCTCTTAAAATCTTTGCTAAAGCTCTTCTAACAATTTTCTCTTCTACATACTCTTGTGAAACACTATTTTCTGCCTTAAATAATATCAAATCGAAAGGGAGAAATAGATTGAGCAATGATTTGAGCGCTGCCCATGCAGGATTAAAATGTACACACTATAGCCCTTCTATAAAGCAACTTTCTACCAGCACTCAGCAACAGAAAAGTCATTAAATGTAATATAAGTTTGTAATTTCAGTTTATTAAATTAATTGTATAATATGAATTCATAGATTTCATATCAATGTCCTATTAAATAAATAACCTAATATGATATGTATAAGTCACCATCTATGATTATGTAGTTAAATTTATAATGCATGTATGCAAGTGGCACATCAACAACGTCAATATTTAAAAAAAAAAAAGATGTTTGACACACCTAGGTAAAAAGGTTCGCCATCACTGACCTATAGCAACTGTTACCTTTCCCATCAAACCACAATTTATATAGGCATGAAAAAATTTGTCAGTTTTGGAAAACTGACTGTAGATCAACAAGGAAATGATGAATGTCATTCAACAGCTAACAGAACCAGCAAAGAAAATTTGAATCAGCTAAGTTTCTCTTGTCTTACAACATGTAGGACTGTTTACTGTCAACATTCAACAGTAAACCTTTCCGATTTAAATCTGCACAATTCTTCATTCTTCATGAGATTTCACACTTCTTAGCAATACCACTGAGCCTATTGAGTGTAGCCATTTATAGATCTGCTTTCATGTCATTGTCGAACTGATTATAGAAGTCAGCAAATGGATTGGGTTCAAAGACTATACAAAAAATCATAGTTACATCTTCCAACATATCTTGTTTGTTAATGTTGATACATTTCATCATAGATTTCAACTTTACTTATATCCACATCAGACCGGAACTGTTTTTAAAAGGCTCCAATATTAGTCTCATGATGGAATGCCTCCCTGAATGTCATATAAGCTAAAATTTTATTTTCTTCATCTCAAAATGCTACATGGAGAATTACCATCTCTTGCTTATATTCACTAGCACCACATGCCATATCATAGTTGTGACAGTGAATAACTTGGAAAAGTACATTTCTCATAAACATTCTAAATGTCAACATAGTTGGATACAAATTGAGCTAAAGTTGCATCTTCTGAAAAATTGGGATGTGCTCAATATTTGTCAAACCAATTACCCTTTCATATATCAGTAGATTCTCCTGCTATTTCTTCTTCATCAGTTACGTCACCAGTTTATTTATTTACATTCCTACAGCAGGAATGTAAATGATCACCACTGAGCTGTCTGACAGTGGTTGGCATAGCAAATACCAAGTTGCTGCTTTGCTTGCGATATCTATGGAATGTAACATATCTTTATAAAATGTTTAGTACACACAGATTGAATGCATTGTGCCACTTCATCCTAGGTTCTCTCTTCACATATAATTTTGGTCAAGTTATGCCAGTTCACTGCACATCCAAGTAAGACGACTCACAATTAATTCTGTTTGCTTGGAAGAAATGATCAACAAATTCATAATCATTCTCTTCAAGAGAATTCACAAGTTTGTTGAAACTTGGTATACCAAGTTTGTTATAAATGCTTATATATGTCAGCAGGTTTGACTGAGTGGTTAGCACATCTGCTCTGCAGCCGAAAGACTATGGGTTCAAATCCTGACATAGGCATGGATGTTTGGGATTGTCTGTGAAAATACTACTGGTGCTGGGCAGTAGATGGCATTGGTGTAGTTGCGGTTCACTGTAGTTGGATTGAGGTGGAGAAAGAGTTGTAGAGGAGGTGCTCTCCCTCGATAAGTCTTTGGACTCCCTGGAGGTGTTACATAATAATAATAATATTTTGACTGTATGCTGTCAGATTTAGGCATTGGCACTAGAAACATGGTTGAACGGTTAGCCATAAATGGAAATGCAAAACAACATTTTGCTTGTCTGAATTTGAAATTTTCTTGCAGCATACGAAGGTTTATGGGTTTGAAGCTTGATGTATCCAGAGGCAGTTTTCAAAAACATTAGCTGGATAATCAATCATTATCCTGCCCCTATGATTTGACAGAAGCATCATTAGCCACAAAAGAATATGGATATGTGAATTGCAATGATATTGAAATTCAATGTATTTAAAGTAATGTTGAATGGAAGCAGGGGTGTGCCAGTAGTGTCCGACGCCTGTGTGCAAAACTTTAGTTGGCGCCCTTATACCCAGTAGCGTGCCAGTAGTGTCCGGCACCTGTGTGCAAAACTTTAGTTGGCACCCCTATCTCCCCCCCCCCCCAAATAAAAAAATCACTTTAAAAAAAATGTTTTTTTTTAAGTATTTCCTCCTCTTTGGTGCCTTTACTATCCTGGCACCTGTGTGCATTGCACATCGGCCCTGAATGGAAGTACTAAAGTGATGACACAATTGCCAAAAGAAATCTAACATCTCATTTGAAATAAAGGCATAATGGAATCGGCTAGTTTAAAATGAATAGCATATCACTGAATCTTTGTTAAACAATGCCATCTTTGTCAGATCTATATTGGCAATTGTGTCATCACCTAATGTTGTTCCATTATTCTGAAATTTGTAAAAAAAGTTTAAAGTTAAAAGAAGTTATGCAATTTCATGGCAGTCATTTGCAAACTGCACCTTTCTTCCTCACAATCTTAACCCAACACTTCATGTCTTTCTTTCTTTTATCTTCTTTGAACAAAAATCTGTCTGTGCCAGTCTAAAAAATTCATGTGATATCTCTATTACTTTCCTAATACTAACAAATATGATTCTAAACATTTATTTTCTTCCTTCAGATGTTTATTTTTTCCAAACAAACTATCCGAATAGTGAGGTTATCTTCCCTGGAGATTTTAATGTTCACGACTCTGGGTTTTCTTTTACCATCAATAGTGTCAGTTAACTTGTTTGCATGCTCACCAGATAACACCTAACCACTATCTCAACATCCTTATTTATCTTTAGGTAAGCAGATAAACTCAACAGTCTAGCACACCATGGAGTGCATGAAGTTCCCCCGTGACTGTGACTGGGCCTACTATGGGCAAACAGGAAGATTGGTTAACATCTGCCTCGAATATAAAATACATTCGCTACTATTACTATGGCAAGTCAGGACTGGCAGACCACGCTTTGGACACCGCTCCACATAGGATTAGATGGAAGAAAATGAATGTGCTATTTAGAAGTCGATACAGATATGAAATATTATTTTGAGTCAGCCATGGCTTTGAAGAATTCTCCTAACCTGAACAAATATGGTTGCATTAATTTTCCAAAAATTTGGGAGACTTATCTTAAGATCAACTCCTATAGATCTGTAATTTTTTTTTTTACATTAGAGTGTGCCAAAATAAGACTAGATCTTTTGCCCATCACAATTGTATTGTTTCACTTACTCATTGTCATGTATACAAGCCATGTTGTGCTCTGATGATGCTATTTGAAATTCAGCGAAATATAAGCAGTTAATAAAACATCTTTTGACAAAATTATTTAGTGTTGTTAATATGTTAAGAATAAATCATGGCACACCTTTATTCAACTTCCAGGGATGACCCCTTGTTCTGGTCCTTCTAGCCAAGTGCTGAAACATTTCCCTTGCATCTATCCCATAAAATCCTTTAAGCAACTTAAAATGTTTCTATCATTATCCACTCTTTTTCTCTTATCAACCAACTTCTGCAATCCACACACCTCCAATCAATTCTCACAAAAATCATTCCACAGGTCACTCACCTCTGAATCCTCTCCACTGCTTCCTCATCCCCAAGAAAATCAGGGAACCAGACTTAAGCACAGTAATCCATATGTGGGCATATCAAGGGGAATTACAACTTCCTTATCTCTACTTGTTAATGTGTTCTTCATTAGTCAAGTAATCTTATGGGCTACCTTAGCAACCATAGAAAGATGTCATCTAAACTTTAACTCTGTCTACCACTATCCCTAAATCTCTAGCTTCATCTATTTCCTGGAGTACAGTGCCATCAATGTGATACATAGCTTGTAATCTATTTATTCCAAAATGCATAACTTTACATTTCTCAACATTAAACTGACACCCATTAACTTTTGCCCATACTGACAGCCTATTTAAATCGTCCTACAAGCTCTCCACGTTGCCATGATCAACTATAATACTACTCAATTTCGCATTATCAGCAAACAATTAAATATTTCCTTTCAGGTTATTTCCTATATCATTTATGTACAAATTAAACAGCAATGGTCTCAGCACTGAACCCTGTGACACACCACTAGTCACCTGTAATTTTTTTATTTTAACAGATGATGTTAAAATACTCAGCCATGTGGATGGCCTGGTTCAACCCCACTTAGATTACAAGGTCCATCATCTGCCCATCACACAGCATTCATGGTACTTGTTAATATTACTCTAGCATGGACACGAATAGAGAGAAAGACCATGCATCTGGAATTCTGTAACAGCTACTGCAGTATCCCCAACTCAATAATATCAGCGATGACTGAAACATCAAAGGATATCTAAATTCCAAGCACAGTTCTTTCACTGATAAAATAAATGTTTTGCATTTACCAAATTCAGAATGTTGCACAGTTTAGATTATTGCTATTCAAAAAGAACTCTAATCCTCTCGTGGCATCTCACTTTTCTTCCAATTCTTGTACTGTGCATCTTGATAAATGTCCTACCATTCCAATATACTACCCTCAATATGATCCCAAAAAGTCTTCAAGGAATGATGACATTCCTCTAATTTTTCTGTTGCTCCATAGTTGACACCTGCTCTAATTCATATTTTTATTCTCTTCTATGCCACTTTGCTGCTTGGAAATTAATTTATGTTCACCCCATCCCTAAAAAGGGCAAAAATATTTATCATCAAATCATTCAAATAAGTTATCTGACACTATTGGTGGTAAAAGAAAAGCCAGAGTTGCAAACATTAAAATCTCCAGGGAAGATAATCTCACTATTAGGAATGTTTGTGTGGAAAAAAAAAACATTTGAAGGTAGAAAATAAATGTTTAGAATCATATTTGGTAATATTAGGAAAGTAATAGAGAAACGCACTTAAATTATTTCTACAGTAATGGTGAAACAAACTCTTATGCTACCTGGAAATCTCTCAACTAATAAACAGCTGTCAGTATAAATTTATTACTGATCAATAAATCTTGCTTAGGTCACCCACTTCAGGGTAAATGTCATGGAAAAATTTTGGGAATGTCAAGCGATTACTCGTGATATCTGACATTAAGTAGTACACTAGCCTATTAAGCCTGCCCCCATCACATAACATCACCAACTAAGTTGCCCTCTTTCTCTCTGACCGCACATTACATGTAATGGTGGATGGCTGAAAATATCTTCAGGGCTGAATATGGTATTGCACTACCTTACCGGGATAGGTAGTACAACACCAGGCAACTCGTAGCAAAGGTGGAGCAATATACCAACACTCCTATCCCAGTATCTCCCATAATGCAAAACACATCTCCTTGCAGATATGTATAATGTTATGCATTAAGGGATTGGCCACTACCCAGATTAGTTTTGACCTTTATTGAGGTCTCTTCAGTGGGAGCCGGGCCCAGAGTTGGAGATATCAGGCAAAAGCAATAGGGAAGTCATCTCTACCAATAGGAGTTGATAGTTTTCTGAGCGAGAGTGAGAATACAACATTCCTCTTTCTCATTTGACAAACACTGAACTATCCTACAAATCAGTAAAACTTCCAAAACTCTAAATTTGATATTCAAACCAATGGGTGCTGATAATTATTATTATTATTCAGGCCTCCATGGAGTCAAAAGACTCATCGTGGGAGGTCCTTCCTAAGAACAAAGTCTGTCAAGACTCATCGAGGGGAGATCCCCCCCTAAGAAACACAAAGTCTATCATACCACTCTTTAAACTCACTGACCGTTCTCGCTCCCACCACTCAATCAGGCAATGCATTCCACGGTTCAACCACCATCCACGCAAAGAACCCACTCTTTACCCTCTTACTCACAGTTTCCTTTCGTAACTTCCAGGGATGGCCTCTTGTCATCACTCCTTCCCGCTGTTCAACCAAACGAAAGAACTCCCCAGTGTCAACCCTGTAACCACCTCTCAACAGTTTAAAAGTCTCAATCATATCACCTCTCCTTCTATCCACCAAACTCTGCAGTCCACATTCTCTCATCCGATCCTCATAATTATCATTGTGCAGTCCTGAAACCATCTTTGTATCCTTTCCACAGTTAATTTATCCCCTTCAAATCCTGGTGACCAAATCTGAGAATAGTCCAAGTGTGGTCTGATCACAGACTTATACAACGGAATGATAACCCTCTTATCTCTGCAGGTCAGTGTCCTCATAATTGTAGCAATCCACTGTGTTACCTTCACCACCTTTGCAATATGTCCCCTAAACTTCAGGTTTCTATCAATTATCAAATGAGAAAGAGGAATGTTGTATTCCTCTTTCTCATTTTGTATCCCCAGATCTCGTCTCTCCTACTTCCTCCAGTATAACTCCTCCCATAGAGTATGCAGCATCCCATCGATGTTTCCCAAACCTCAAGACCTTACATTTTGCTGCATAAAATTGACATCCCCATTCACTTGCCCACCTATCTAGCTTATTTAAATCCTCTTGCAGGGCTACCACATCTGCACTATTACTAATAATTCTTCCCAGCTTGGCATCATCCGCAAACAACTGAATATCCCCTTGCAATGTCATTGATATAAAGGTTAAACAATATAGGTCCTAGTACTGAGGCCTGTGGTCCCCACTTGTAATCCTCTGCATCCTTGAAACTGCTCCACCATACACAACTCTCTGATACCTATCAGACAGCCAATCCAGTTGACCAATCTGACATCCAGACCCATGTGCTGCAACTTAAATATCAGCTTATCATATTGCACCCTGTCAAATGCCTTCGGTAAGTCTAAGAAAATTGCAGTATATGCCTTTCCCTCATCTAATGTTCTTGTAACTTTATTATAAAAGGCTAGCATATTGCTAAAACAAGGGCACCCTTCCACAAATCCATGTTGACTCTCACAGATAACATTACCAACATCTGCCCAATGCTGTATACGGTCCTTCACTACTTTCTCCAAGATCTTAACAACTACTGATGACACACAAACTGTTCTATAATTATACACATCCAATCTGTTACCACCCTTATGCAATGGCACTATCTTACCTTCCTTCCATTCCATGGGCACCTTTGCCGAAGCCAGACTTTCATTGAATAGCCAGGTTAAAGGCACTGTCAGTTCCCTAGCACATTCTCTCAAAACTCATGGTGAAATACCATCCAGTCCCACAGCTTTACTGACATCCAGAGTACTCAGTATCTGAAACACACTCTCCTCCTGTACCTCTAAACCTCGAACCAGCTCTATCCCTCTAGCATTAAAACCGACTCCTCTAGGATGAAATACTCCAATAAAGTGTTCATTGAACAATTCCACTATGTCCTCTGCATCAGTCACTCTATTCCCATTTTTATCCCACAATATCATTCTTCCACAGTCATTTCTCCTCCTACTGGCCACATAGCTAAAAAATTCCCTAAGATTTTCTTTGGATCTTAGGGCCAATCTCCTCTCATATTCCAGTTTCGCTTTCCTTACCACACTAGTCACTCTTCTGGCCTGTGTCTTATATTCTTCATGCATGTTCTCTTCACCTGTCTCCTTATATCTCTTCCATAGCCTCTTTTTCGCATGCAATTCCTGTTTAATATTGTTTGTCATCCACTTTACTCCAAATTGTGTCCTCTTCTTCACTCGTGGTATACAACTTACCATTGCTGCTAACAAATATTCTTTCACAATTTCCCACGCACTAATGATATCCCAGCCTTCCAATTCCTCCCTCCATGAAACTTCCAGAAGTTGACGTCTCAGACTATTATAATCACCTGCATTATAATTCCACATAAGTTCCCGTCTCTTTGATACTCCTGCATGTCTATTCATTTTCCAAGTCAAAACCATATGGTCACTCTCTCCAACTGGTGAGAGAGAGATGTCAACTCAGTTATTATCAACTCTTCTGATGCTATAACCGAATCTAAAACTCTTGAACCTCTTGTTCCCTCTGTTACATGTTGCCAAAGACATTTGTCCCTCAAGAATTCTAGAAATTCCATTCCCCTATTGCTACATGCATCTTCCTCTCTCCAGTTTATACTACTGTAGTTAAAATCTCCCATAACAATCATTCTTCTTGCACTTGCCAAACTTAGCTGTCTAAACATCTCCTGGTCCCCATCCTCTGTGCTCCTGGATCTGTAGCAACACCCTACTAAATATCCTGTCTTGCCTACCTCTACCTCACACCATACGCTCTCAAAATCATTTGTCTCACTTCCTTCCAAAGCCTCCACTCTTAGCGGACATAGGCCATCACTTATCATAAGCAGTACCCCACCACCACCACGCTTTCCCCTCCTATCCTGAATAATGCTACACCCAGCGACTTCTATTCCTGTTATTATATCCCCTTCTGTCAACCACGTCTCAGTGATCGCAATAATTTTTGGCCAGGCTGATGCTATGTGCACCACGAATTCCTCTCCCTTATTCTGGATACTCCTGGCATTAGTATAAAGCATATAAATGCCATTGTTTCTATACCCAGCATTATCCCTTCTAGACTGCACTGGGCTCAGTGTTACCTGACATCGTCTCCCTTCTCCCAAGTATCCATTCCCACAAGAGGCCACCTCTGCTATCATCCTCCCTGGGACACACTGACTCGTTCAGAACAGCAATCTCTCCAGATGCCTACGTCCTTCCTCATTCAAATGTAAACTGTCTCTCGCATACAATTCCTCTCTTTCCTCAAACACACTCCAAGCATCCACATATACCAGTCCTCTCTTGTCGCACATTCTCGCTATTATGCCATTCAATATCACTGCTCTTCTGCTCAGCTCATCGTTATACCTAGGCAACATGCACACTATTTTTCCTCTCTCTGTCTTCTTCCGTACAGTCTCGAGCAAAAATCTCATATCTCTTGCGGTCCTACTTACATTACCACTCAAGTCATTCGTTCCTACCATCACAATCATCTCATCCACCCTTTCACCTCTCTTAATTGCCATAGTCACCCTTTCTATTGTTCCTCTTGGCAAACACTCTTCACGCATCCTATCTTGAACACCACAGATCATTGAGTCGCCATACATTATACCTCTTACCATTCCCTCTCTCCTATTGTTTCCATTCTCTCCTCTTCTCTCATTCCCATAGGTCTCTCTCATTCCCTCTCCTCTACTGCTATTCTCTCTTCAAGCATTCCCATACCTCTCTCTCCTACTGTTTCCATTCTCTCCTCTTCTAGCACTCCCATACATCTCTCATAACCATTCAAAACATAACCATTTTCTTCAGGTCTTACTTTTGACAACGACCAAATCTCTGGAGAAGAAAAGATTTGTCTCTGAACAGCTATTAATGCTATACAAATCCATCCAACCAATTGAATATACAGTTATCACATTTAGGGTGGTATCCTTAAATGCATAAAAATATCTGACATGGTACAGAAGGGAGAGAATAATATTGATTAATGACCATCATTCACCAATTGTTCTACTTTTTAACAAACACATTCATTTCTGCTGATCATTTTGTTTACAAATGCATCCATGGGCAATATTCAGACTTGCCATCAGTAAGTGTCAACTAATCTGTTAAAACACAAGCAGCGATGAATTCATCACTCTTTCGCAGTTCAACTCAAACTCGCAAAACACTTTTTCTCCTCTTTACTTATTTTTTTTACTGCTATCTTTTTAAAAATAGTCTCTTCTCTTTCAAATAGTTCCCAAATAATACAATCCATAATCTTCTGATCCAATGTTAACAAATTTCATCCTTCTCAACTTTCTGCCATTCACAGTACTAGTAAACTATAGATTGAATATCCTTTCATGTATATGATGGTGGGTACCATAAAAACTCACCACTGTCAAACTGTCCAACTAAATCATTTCTAACCACTAACTTTTCTGCTCAGTGTCATTTCCATATATATATATATATATATATATATATATATCCTCAGAGAGCATGCAAGTGCATAAGCAGATTTGAATGTTGGCAGTTATTCCTTTTAGTTTATAAGCGCACATCATATGAACCAAATACATAAGATATTTCTTTAGTTTATTAATATCCTGCTAAGTGTCCAACTTCAGACCACAAACAGGCATTAACAGAAGAAGGTTCCAATGGGAATGTCTGCATCTCCACACCACAACCACGATGGCATTATACTATTTGCCCTTCAGATGGAAAGATTCGAGTTCCAATCGCATCATCTGGAATGCAAAAGAACCTTCAAACAAACTTGAAAACTATTTTTTTTTTTTCCCACAAAACAGGCAAACCACCAGTGAACATGTACAGTTAACAGAGAAGCATCAGCAATGGGACTCTCTGCCTTAGTTCCAATCTACCCAACACAATCCAAGATAAATAACATTTATATGTATAATATGGGTTGTTGGCTATGGGGATAGACTGAAAAAATATAAGTTACAGAATTTTGTAAAGAGGGAGAGGGAATGAGTAGGATAATTATGACATTGGACATGAGGAAGAAAGGAGGCAAGAGAATTAGTGGTGGTTGTGGGGACAAATGATCTAAGTGGAATAGGGGACATGTGAGGGCAAATATAAGGTGGTTATTGAGAAGAGTAAAAGATAACAATGTAGTGGGGAAAGGTTGTCAGTGTGTTGTTGAGATATGATAATGATGAATTGGGACGGAGAGCCAAAAATCATGAATTATATGATAGTGGAGCTGTGCGAGAAGAAGGGAGTACAGTTTGTGGATGTGTGGCATATGTTTGAGGGAAGAATGGAATTATACAGGCATGATGGGTTGCGTTTGAATGGCTTTGGTTATTAGTGCAATGGAGAAAGTGTTGCTAGGTGGATGTGATACATGCAAGAGATCAGAAGTAAGAGATGAAGTGAAAAATCAGGGCAGTGGTATTGAAGAGACATGGCAGTGGAAACAGTAGTAGTGTGAAAGGAAACAGGAATGAAAGAGGAACAGGGAAATGGGAGGGGGGGGGCTCGAGTGGACAGGGAGACATGGTATGGGGAGAGTGGATGCTAAAAGCAGAAGTGAATGCATGTATGAAGATGGAGTACACTGCAATGTGAATAGGGAAGTTGAGAATGATTGTGCAAGTGTGGTGAGAAAATCACAACCAACAAGTGGAATGGATAGGACTGGTTATAGACCTAAAAATGAATTGCTGTGTTTGCTTACAATTGCCAAAAGTATCAGAAATAAGGGAGATGAAATGGTTTCACTGATTGAGTTTATTTGCTTGAAAACATTGGAATAAGTGAAACATGGTTGAATGAAGATGATATTCTAATTGCAATGGAAGGATAGAGTATTTTTTGCAAGAATAGAAAAGACAAGAAGAGAGAGGTAGTGTAGCACAGGAATTATGTCTACATAAAGTAGACATGAAAGAAGGAAACAGTGGCAATGGTTATGAGGCAGTGTGGTATAACATAGAAATTGACAGGATGAGATATTTAGTTGGAAGTTGCTATAGGCCAGGGAATGTGGAGGGTGGTGATGAAGAAGTATATAAACAACTTGGATTAGTAAAATTCTCCAACTACTACTACTCACTCATATTCACATATCAACTGATAAAGGGAGAGATTCAATTCAAAATGAAAATACCGGTAAAATTATAATTACTGACATATTTAAAAAATGAACTTAATAATGAATTAGGGTCCTAGGGTACATTATATTAGAAAAAATTAACCGACATGGAAGTATGTACGAAAAAGTAAATGCCAGTCTGTTCTTACCCTAATTCGTAAACTGTAGTCATCTAAAAAGGTGACATTGAAATTCAGATTTAATACATCATTTGGAAATCCAGATGGAAAAGTACGATGAAAGATTGCTTGCAATCCTTTTGGTGTTTGCTTAATTGACTCTATCTTATAACCCAGATAATCCGATGGATAATAACAATATGGAACGCCCAGAATAAAGTGATCCATACTTCTCTCATAAGAAACATTATCAGTTAAGGGTTTCCAACAACAGTGACGCTGTATACATTGTTGTTCAGATGATGGAAGGTCAGGATAGCAGTCAAATTTACTAAGATCTGGTGTAGTCGAACATATAGAATTTTGTCTACTCTTAAACTTTGAATACTCCAAATGCTTTGCACCTGCCGCTAAGCTCCAGAAACCGAGTTCCTGTACAGAAATCTTTTCAGTTTCATTTACTAAATCAGCTTCTAAATCAACAGTGCAATAGAAAATTTTGTATAGAGGCCTAGGTAATGCAATAATATTCATAATCCACAGAAAGGCAATGCAAAGAAGCAAAGACAATGCAAGTCCCCACAAAACAGCAACATATTGTTTTACTGTTTTTCGGTGCCTGATATAATCAGTAGAGGAAACATGGATTTCAACTTCCTCATTTATTAAAGGGCACTTATCGACTAACTTTTTTGGAACAGTCATGGTGAAACTATCTTTGTTATGAAGATACTACATAAACCTGCCTAATCAATAGCTTCATCTACAAACATCACGAATGAAACACCCCTATGACAACCAGCTAATTGTCATGTGTTTTCTAGCTTCTCTCGACAGCAGCGCCACAAACGTCATACAATGGAATTACCTAAATTTAGCATCAAACAGGTTATAAAGTAGTCTTTAAACATTTGATCTACTGATAATCCCAGATGGCTAAGCAGGCACCTAAATCATTGCTATTATTATTCCCAAAACTGAAGCAGTCAAAACAAGATACCATTCGCAGTAATTAGGCTGGGATATAGTGCCATTAAGATTCTGCCCAAGAATATAAAATTTTTATATTTTACCAGCTAATGTCAGTAACGGCTTGAATACCCCACAGGGAGTAGGAAATGCAGTTTTAGCCCTATCTGACTTCTAGACGACCGAGATGCAATCAAGCTACACTTTCAGCAAATCATAAATAGTTGGCCAAAACTATGATATCAATGATATTAAATAGCATCCAGTGAAGAGAATATGGTAGACACCCGCTGTCATCTTGTGTGCCCTGACCAAAGAAATAATAACAAAAAAAATTGGCTGATGCCTTTTATTCCCCTATAGGAAGTAGGAGAGCCTGTTTTATCCGTATCTAACTTTTTGGAGAGTGAGAAGGAAGTTTAATCTCCATTGGTAGCTAATCAGAAATAGCTTACCCAAGAATATCACTAATTATACACGGTGCAGGTGAGGAGATTAGGTTGATAAGTGCGGCCATCTCGTGGTCCCTAATACTAACACTATGTTTTACTGTCTGAAAAACTGTGAGTGCTACGGTCGAGTTTATTTTCTTGAGTTTACGGAGGAGCAACCCGAGTTTCCGGGAGGGATAAACTTACATTCCCGTGACAGAGATTTACTAACTCGGGAACAAGTCAAATAAAATGTTAATAAAAGTTCCTCTAGTCGGAGATTAAAATACAACTTGAGACGCACTTCCTTCTGGCAATCTAGCAATGAGAGGCACACGCCACTTCCACTGAGTTATGCCATCTGAAATGATGTTCACATTTGGGAGGACCTTCTATTCAAGACACTACTGAACAACTTCGATTCACAAATCGCGATTATTTATTTATTTTTTAACTTTTCCAAGATATTTCTTGTTGTTGTTCATGATGTCGTTAATGGATATTATGCTTCAGTAATTCAAACTTATAAAGTTCAATAACGTGATGTCAAGTCTTTTGTGGTCTATTATTATTATTATTATTATTATTATTATTATTATTATTATTATTATTATTATTATTATTATTATTATTATTATTATTATTATTACGTGACACCTATAAGGAGTCCAAAGCCTTATTGAGGGTGGGAACATACTCTACAACCTCCGTCTCCACCAAACACAGCGAAATTCATCATCTACACAAAAGCCATATACTAAATAACACCAACACTAGTATTTTCGCAGACAATCACAAACATCCATGCCCACGGAGGGATTCGTACCCGCAATCTTTTGGCTTGAAAGCGGATACGCTAACTATTAAGTTTGGATTACTGACAGCATAATATGCAGTAATGACATCATCACAAAAATATCTTCTTGGTTCTTTTTATCAAGCTGGCTAAAGGTCAACTCGCCTGCATTCTGAAGTCTAGGAGAATTTTGGCAGTTTCGTTTTTCTATGTTGTCTTGATTTTATGTTGTGCCAATGATAACTGGTAGAACATAAAAGTGTCCTTTTTCTTATGGTCATCTTCTATCAAAGGTCAGCGACCATCTTGGCGAACAACCTGCGTTTTTGTGTTGATCTGAACAGTTGAACGCTGCTCTTTCCTGCCCATGTTTTGATGTTGCCAAACAAAGATAGATTTTTTCTTCCTCTAACTCCTTTGCCATCAATTCTTCCTAGCAAAATGGTTTGTAGAAGTTGATATTTGTAGTCTCTCATGTGATCATGATATGATGTTTTGTTTTCTTTCATTGTTTCTATGAGATCTTTGGCTTTGCCAATGGATTTTAAGACATCTCACTTGTTAATTTTTTCTGTCCATGATATCTTTATAATTTGTCTATATAACGACATCTCAACGGATTCAATTCACTTGATGCTTGTTGCCTTCAATGTCAATATCTCAACTCCATAGAGCAGAATGGATCATACGTAGCATTTTAGAATTAGACATCTGACTTCTATGTTTAGATCTCTATTGCAGGATAATGTTCTCAATTTCATGAAGAACTGCCGCGCAACTTCAATCCTTGTCTTTACGAGGGTGTTCTGAAAGGTTCTCGGCCTATAAAACAATGAAAAAACTAATTTATAATTTCGAATTTATTTATATTTTTCTACATAATCTCCCTAAGACTAATAAATTTATTCAAACGATGCTCCAGCGCCATTATCCCAACCCTGCAGTGGTTCTCAATAAGTTCTGCAAAATACCCCTCTACAGCTGCAATCACCTCTTGATTCAAAGAAAATCGCTGACACCAGTGAGGAAGAATTTTAGTTTTGGGTAGAGATAGAAGTCAGAGGAGCAAAATCTCAGGAATAGGGTGGGTGTTCCAACAATTCATAGTGCAGATCCCTTAATATTCCCATTGCCAAAACACTTTGTTGGCAGGTGCATTGTCCTGATGAAAGATGATATTTTCTTCTGCAAACCGGGTCTTTTCTCACGAATTTTTCGTCTATCTTGCCGGTTATTGCTTTATCCTTTTCAAGATAATTAATAAACAAAATGCCTTTAGCATCCCAAAACACCGATGCCATGACCTTTCCTGCTGATGAAACTGACTGCTTTTTCTCTTGCGCTTAACAATCTGCTACTGTCCACAGTTCTAAGTGCTATTTCGATTCTGGTGTGTAATAGTGAATCCAAGTCTCAATAATAGTAATAAATCGACGCACAAAATCAGTTTTATTCTCGTTAAAACGCTCCAAGCACTGTTCAGAGATTTTCTTGCCAGTGCGTTTTGGATCTGCTGTGAACAAACAGCGCGGCACCCATATTACGCAAAGTTTTTCATATACAATTCAAAATATATTCTACACGTTCTTTTGAAATGCTTATAGTCTCAGAAATTTCACACACTTTGACTCGCCGGTCATCCAATACCATACTGTGCACTTGATCAATGATTTCTGGTGTGAACTTTTTGTATGTCCTACACGTGAATGATCTTCAAGGCTGGTACGGCCACGTTTAAACTCGGCAGCCCATTTCTTAATTGGAAAACGAAGGAGAAAAGTGCACATAAACGTTTATGAACTTCGAATGAATTTCTTTTGGCATTAAACCTTCTTTTACAAAGAATTTTATAACAGCATGATACTCAATTTTATCCATTTCAAGGAATATAGACAACGCTTTTGCTTCAGACAGCTGTATAAAACAAACTATTTGATAGAATGATTAACAATTTCACATGGATGCTTACGACAGATGTACCAACTTAGAAAGAAAAAAAATCTTGCTGATAGTGTTGCCATCTATAGTTGAGGCCAAGATCCTTACAGACCATCCTCGTATATCTAATACAGGGTCCTACCTTTCATTAAGCCAGCGACCAAAATATTTATATCTTGACACTTGATCGATATTTTTCCCATTGAGTGTCAGTTTCATTGATGAGGTTGGATGTTTGCTTATGACAATGTATTTCGTCTTGATGTTTATATTTGTTTCCATTCTTTGGCTTTCCATGTATACTCTGTTAATGAGTTTTTGGAGATTCGTGATGTTGTCTGTAATTATCACTGTGTCATCTGCATATCATAATTATTCTTCCATTGCCTTTTTAAAGATTACATTTGAGTATATGCTAAACAAGAGTGGTGAGAGCATGCATCCCTGTCTCACACCTATTTTGATGTTAATATCACTGGTGGTAATGTCGTCTAATTTAATGGTAGCTGGTTGATTCCAATACAGATTTCTTATTAATGTCTTATGTCTTTTTCGTCTGGTCCTATTTGTTGAAGGACTTCCATTAAGTTAGTATGTCTGACTTTCTCAAAAGCTTTTTCGAAGTCTATGAAACATATAAAGACAGTTTTCTGTTTTTCTGTGCATTTTTGAATTAATATTTGGACATATAAAATTGCCTCTCTAGTACCAAAACTATTCCGAATGCAAAACTGCGTTTCTTCACATTTTCTGCAGATGCGATTCGGAATCACTTTCAAAAATATTTTTAATGTTTCGCTCATTAGACTAATCTAGATTTGAGCCAATCTCGTAAAAATTCGCCACTTTTATATATTTTATTGAACAGTTTTTCAAGAAGTTTGATGTTATCTTGTTTTATTAATTTTAAAAATTATGTTTACGCACCATATGGTCCACTAGCTTTTCCGTTTTACCTGATCTTCTAGCATTCTCTATTTGTCATTTCAGGATTGCTGGTCGTTGAATGTTATCTTTTATATTTATAGGCTTCTGTCTAGTATCATTGAAGAGTTATGTTATACATTTTATCCAAATCTATGCTTTATTCTTTTCTTCAAGAACTATTTTTCCACTTTCATCTCTTAGAGACACTGTTTGCTTTTTTCTGAGTTTTCCAAAAATTTCATTGATTTTCTTATACACATTGAAATGGTCATGTTTCTTCTGAAGCAGTTCAATCTCGGTATGAAATTTTTCTTCCAATTTTCCTTTGCTTATTTTATTTTCATCTTGATGATATTATGTGTTTCTCTATATTTGGCTAGGTCTGTTTTTTGTACATTCTTCGTCTATCAGTAAGAGAAAGAATCTTATTTGCTATCCATTCCTGTTGTTTTACATTATTCACATAACCTACTCCTTCAATGTTTGTTGTAACAATATCATTCTTTAAACTATTCCAAAGAGATTCCACTCTTTCACTTTCTTCTACGTTAATCTATTGTAATCGCAAGTTAATTTGTGTCTTGGCTCTTTTATTTATCTTCGGATCTTTTAGTTTTTCTACATTGATTTTCTTTTTCTTCTTTTATTTTTTTGACTGATTTTAATTTATTGCTTATTTCTGCAACTATGGGACCGTGATCTGATATGATATCGGCTCCAGGATAAGTCTTTGCACTCTTTATACTACTGTGGATACTTTTATTTATCAGTATGTATGTATATATGTCAATTTCATTTCTGACAATGTTATGTCTGCTATTCTGAGGCGATTTCAAAGTGTACAACAAAGTCTTCTTGCGAAATTTTAAACCAGGTGTTTGCTATTGTTAGATCTTCTTTTGACAGAATTAGACGAGGCGATCCCTTGGTTCATTTCTGCTACCTAAGCCATGTTCTCCACCAATTTCTCCATCATCCCCCTTCTTTTGCATTAAAATCGCCCATCACTATGTTTATCTCATGTTTAATTGTTAGGTTTTTAATAGTGAGTTTTTTGAGTGGTCATAAAACACTGCAACTTCTTCACTTCTGCCAGCTGTGGGTGCATTAGCTTTGATAATATTTATATTACCACGGTAATATAAATATTACCAATTCTAATCGCCGACTAGAAGAACTTTTTTCTGAGCAATATTAAATATATTGTGTAATTCAGAACCACCAGATGGAGACACTTGTTAGCCGTCTCTTCATTTCTTGCCACTTAATTAGTGATAGCCTTATGCCACCTATCTTTGATTGACAACCAGTGGAGATTGAACTGCCCACTCACTCTCCAAAAGATAAATAGGGATAAAACGGCCTCATCTACTTCCAATAAAGGAATAAAAGGCTTAAGCCGATTTTCTTAGTAATAGATTATATTATACAAAAATGTGTTATAAATTTTGTCCAAATTAAATTGCAATACGTTTTTGGCAAAAGATAGAAAATTTCTAATGACGAAGTAAATGAATTAATGCATAGTGTTTAAAGAATACTATGCGGAGAGACATTTCAGTGTGTAATGTGTCCACCCCAAAGTGCAATGCAGCTCCTTAGCACCACGTGACTCAGAAGTTCTTGAAGTAAACTGGCCCACTCTTTCTTCAGAGCAAGGATAAGGCCTTTTTTTTTATGCAGGTGAATTTCAAGCAGCAAATTCCCATGCACCAACCTATTGCGCCCCAAACGTGTTCTATTGGGTTGAGACCAGGGGAGCATATTGGCCACTCAATTTGATTAATATACTCGATCTCTAGAAGCATCTCCACTGCTCGTTTACGATATGGTGTAGAAATGCCAACCATTAAAAATGAATTCTTCGCCTACAGAACTACGGAACAGTTGAACATGACGTTGAAGAACTTAGTTGCAATATCGTTCACCAGTCATAGTCTCTTTTTTCAATACTTGTAGCTCAGTGCTGCCATTAAGCATAATGCCTCTCTCCATTCTTGAGATCTTAATCAGTACCACTTCAAGTGTCGTCTAGAATCGGAGGAAAGACAAAAACTACTCATGCGTAAAAAGAAAAGAGCAAGTCATGTCCATTCATAGACAGAGAATTCAGAAGAGAATATCTCAACAAACTGTGTCAAGACTTTTGTGACAAGGCCTACTTGTCGCAGAAGTCTTGACGCAATCAATAAAAATTGGGCAAGACCAATAGACTAATATACTCTTTATGGTTTAGAATCATTTTAGACTATCTTCCGATTCTAGACGACACTTGATCTGGCAGGAAAGTGGTACTGCTTACCATCGGGAGAAAGTTCTTGAAAGGAATAAATATGGCAATGCTGGGGTTATGATCATGGTGTGGGGAGGCATTATGTTTAACGGACGCACGTAGCTGCAAGTGCTGGAAAAAGGGACTATGACTGGTAAAGAACATGACAATGAAATTCTTCAACGTCATGTTAGACTGTTCCTTCGTGCTATAGAATATGGATTCTTTTTTATGGATGTTAATGCCACACCACATCGTACACGACCAGTGAAAATACTTCTGAAGACTGAGTATTAATCGAGTAGAGTGGTTAGCAAGCTCCCCAGATATCAACCATAGAACAAGTTTGGAACAAAATTTGGACACCCGTTGCAGCTCGAAATTCTCCTCTGAAAAACAAACAAGGTCTTATCCTTGCTCTGAAAGATGCATTATAGTTTGTGGTGGACATATTCTACACCGAAATGTCTCTCCGCATAATTTTTTGTAAGCACTACTTTAATTTCTTAAGTACGACCTTAAGAAATTAATTTTGTCAAGTTAATTTTGTTTTATTAGTGTTTAAGTCTGTATAATGTGTTAGTGATTGAAATAGCATTGTCTATAGGCCTTTCTTTTAATGTTACACGGTGATCAGCATTCATTTTCGAAATTATGGATTTTATAACCGTGTTATAACTAACTCTTTTTATTATCCCGACGTTTCGATCTTCATATCAAGATCATCATCTTGAGCATACACAAATATACAAGAAAAGCTGAGTTACATTACAAACCATACGCTAGAGAAACAATGATTTGATCACATGTTATTCTACTGGCATGACCTCTAGTGAAAATAATAATAAAAACAAGAATTATAAATTACATCAAGCTAGATTTAATTTAAGATAACATGAATAAACATTTATTCTTATAGATAGTTTTCTTTCAGTAACAATGATGTCCTATTTTTTGTATTACAATTGTAATTTTTGATTTAGGATCCTGGATGTACTACAGTCCTGTTCATAGTTGTTCTTACAGAGGAAGGTTCCGTGGGTCGAATATATGCCTTCCATATGTATGGGATTTTTAGACTTTCGTTATTGTTCAGATTGGGGTGATTGATAATGATCTCACAGGCTTCCTTAAATTTGCATTCATAATATCTTTTGGTGTGATGTAGAAAACTAGTGCTTTTCCAGTCAATTCTATGTAAGGTGTACAGGGCATGATCAGAAAGGCCAGCTTCACCATAGTTGTTATATTTAATGTGTCGATTATGTTCTTTTTGTCTGATAGGAATTGTGCGTCCTGTTTCTCCTGTATATGGTATGTTACAGGTGCAATGAATACGGTATACTACAGGGTGGGCCAGCTGGGGGAGTGGGACTTTGGATGACTTGAGTAAGCTTTTTAATTTTGCAGGAGATTTAAAGCTGTCTTTGAGGTTGTATTTTAGTACTCTGTATATTTTATCTGATGTACCTTTAATGTAAGGAATAGTTTTGTTGTTATAGTTTTAGTTTTAATCTGGTTTGGTTATAGTTTTGTTGTAGTCTGGTTTGTCTTTGTTTTTAATTGAGGTCTTGTACAGAATTTTGTTAATGGTGTTTTGGCTGCACCCATTTTTTTTTGAAAGTATTGCTGATCACTTTAAATTCCTCTTTCAGTGCCTGTTCACTGGAGCAGATTTTCAGAGCCCTGTTTTTTTTTAGAGTATTGATGACACCTAGTTTTTGTGTTGGGTGGTGGTAGGAGTTTATGTGTATATATACTGGCCAGTATGTGTCGGTTTTCGGTAAACCGTGAAGGAAAGACTTTATCCCCCCACCCACCTATTGCTAACTTTTACCTGAAACGTTTTGAGTAACTTGCTTTAGGTTCCTCCCCTTTAAAACCCAAAGTCTGGCTTAGATACATTGACGATATTTTCGCGATCTGGTCCCATGGTCGCCAGACACTAGACATATTCCATAGCTACCTAAAAATACAACAGAAACGCATACAGTTCACAATTGAGATTGAAAAACAGAATACACTTCAGTTTCTAGATACATTTTTCACACGTCTTCCTTCTGGCAATCTTTCAACAGGTTTTCTGAATCGGAAACTTTTGGTATTAAGTTGATGTATCCACTGTTGAAGTTTTCTGGTTTTGCCGGTGTTTCTAACATTTGTTTAATCATCCTCATAAACAAGTTTTCAAACTTTTGAAAATATATTTTGTAGAATTGACAGTTAAAACATCCACTCCGGGATATTTTCCTTTTGGGAGCTCTTTATTGTATGCTTCCATTCCGATATACTAATGGGGGCATCAATCTCTTCAGCTTCCATTTGAGTTATCTTGGATAAAAATTACAGAATTTATCTCGTTCTGTTGTATCACTCACTTTTTCCGTGGACAGAGCTGTAAAGTGTTTGTGAGATACCTTCAGTAAGTCTGCTTCTTCTTGCAATGTTTCCCCTTCATAATGCAGAGCATTTATCCTTGTTCTTTCGTTGCTGTCTCTTTCGAACAGCCAGGCAGTGGATATTTTGCTTTCAGCATTTTCTACAGCTTTTAAACGCGCCCGTAGCCATGTACCTTCTATTTCCTTGTACTGTATTGTATTTATTTTATTTTTTTTCAATTTATTTCTGCTTTTACTTGTCTGTTTGTTCTGTCTGAGTAGTATAGGCTAGATGACGTCTTAAGATATTCCTGTTCTCTCTTTTGTTGGTTCTTTATTCTACTTCCTATTCGAATAGCTGCCCTTTTCATATTTAAATTAAATATTTTCCACACACTGATTGCATTTTCATGTTTTTCTTCTTCTGCTGTTATATTTTCTACTTTCGTATGAAATTCACTTTCTTCTGTTAGCTTTTCATTAAATTTCCATACATGGAAAGTTCCGATTAATAAATGTTTTTAGGTTTTCTTTTTTGGGGAATACTGAAGTTTAACCTCTACCTTGTGGTAATCAATTAATACGACTGGAGTATGCTTAACGCTCGTTACAGTTATTCCTCGATGGATTGCAAGGTAAATTCTATCTATTCTAGATGCATTACCTGGAGCAAAGTGGGCGAATTCTTTTTTTATCGGATATAAAAACCTGAAAATATCAGTAAGTCCACAGTCTTTAAAATGTTAGTGTATTCCTTTTGTTGTACTTCAGTTATTTTCTCTTGGTCTTTTATTTTCTATAAAATGCATGTCCCTTACTACTATGGTAATGTTTTTTTGCAATAGATGATGTTTCATTTGTTTCCAAAATATATTTTTTCTGCAGGATTTGTTGGTCCATATACATTAATAAATGTGCATACTTTGTTTTCTACTACTATATCTGTCTTTAAAACTTTATACCTTATGGGGACCTCATGAGAAAATAACTGAATGTCTGGGCAGAGTTATCAGTCCGCCCCTATTACTATTATTTGCATATTCATAGATTAAGATATAATGAGAAGTTTTTTTTTCAAAATTTTGAATGGGTTCTCCACTGAGCCACACAGGATTCTCAAATTTCTAAAATACTGACAGATATACAATAATCATCTTAAGTGACATTCCAACTTATAATTTTTACAAAATTCAGCACTAAATGCTCCATATGTGATTCATTTTCTACATTGGATTTCAATTAAAATTTTTAATAATATTTTTTGTCTCTCTATATACAAAACATGTTCTTCTAGTATTAACAATGAAGATTATACAGACTTTTTTTGTATAATGAACAACTAATATGATAATAATATTTTTTGACAATGACAAGGTTCATTATCATACAGATCATTTATGTACATATACATGAGACATATTTCCTGTATAATACAAAATGTAGAGTATTTACATACAGATTGGCATGAATGTGCACACAATTCACCAGAATCGGTAGCACTCAGGATTTAATCTTCGGAGGTGGAAGGGGGGACAGAGTTGAGCAGACGATTTGAGAATACACACTGCGCATCGCACACGACCTATGACTGAGTATCTGTAATGATCGCCAATACATGATACCCGTGATATCCTCTGGCCCGCCTCGGCAAATGAAGTAGCTCTCCGCCCGCCCGAGCACTATTTCGATTGACCTGTATTAACAGCGGCCGTATTCCCGAGAGCTATAGACTATTCCCACCTTATGTGACCGCTACTTCATAAGTAGTAGAGAAACAGAAGACACGACACAACATAAATAAAAAAAAAGAATTTCAATTAGGAAATGAGTTCTGGAAAATTTTCTAGTGTTTTGTTCCTCTTTCCACTGCAATTCACTATAATGCAGTAATACAACTCATAGTTCAATAGTCATAATAATAATGGAATGATATTATATTAATATGCATAATTTTTCAGCATTTTGTCTTTTTTTTTTTCAATATTTTTTTATAGATTTTGTATTTAATACAGATATTTTACTTCTCCACAAAAATTCATAAATTTCTTAATACATTCTTTTTGATATACTTGTGTGTTTATTTGTTTTCATGTCATTTCTGCTTCCTGACTCGAAGCTTCTGCAGATCTGCTCTGAGGAAGTTAATAGATTGCCGGTGAATTCCTGGTTTTGTTTCAATACTTATCAGTCGACTGATAAGTGTAGTCATCTCGTGGTCCCTAACCCTATCAAAATATGTTTTTGTCTGAAATAGTGTGAGTTCTGGAGCTTCCGTAGCTCAGTCAGTATAGACGAAGCTCAGTGACGTGAGGAACCTTTATCAGATCTCTTTCGATGAAAGGTGAGTTAGTCGATCTCATACGAAGGCAGGGTTTTTTCACCCAGAAACTCGGGGTTTCCGTCCTCTCCAGAACAGGCAAACTGGCCCCGTTAACACACATGGATTACAGTCATGAATTCGTCCGAGTCATATCCGGTTCCAAGCGCGGATAAATGGGGGAGGGGGAGCAATGGTGAACTACTCTGTAAAAATCTCACCAGGAACACTTTGTGGGCAATGCCTATAAAGTCATCTAGGGTGTAAGCGACTGAAAGGGAAATACCAGCACCAGTGTGAGTTCTATGGTCGAATTTCTTGAGTAATAAGAATAATATTATAATGAAAGGTTATTATTACTAAAAGAAATTATGTGCATTGACTGTAATATATAAGTAATTATACTACTTTTTACAAGTAGTTAAATGTAGATTATAATTATTTAATAGAGATATTATTTTGATACTTTGATTCCATTAATATCAGAAAGAAAACTTGAAACATTTGTTTATAAAACTAGACTATTGAATGACACAAATGTACAATGGCTATATGAACAAAGAATTAACCAGTATCTAGATAAAATAAAACAAAATGAAGAAATAGAAATAGAATGGCTTAATATAAAAACGATACTAAATGCAGCAGCAAATGAAAGCTTAGGAAAGACCAAAAAAATTCAATAAAAGAAAAAAACTGAAGATCTGGGATGATACAATCAAAGAAATAATCAAAAAGAAAAAGAAGCCTATCACAAATGGTTAAGCAGTAAAAGATTAGAAGATGAAATAGAATATAAAAGAATAAGAGCCATAGCTAAAAGAGATGTCAGAAAAAGACATAGAGAATCATAGAATAAATTTGTTTCTAATTTAGAACATGATTTATATAAAATAAGACCCAATGCATATAAGATTTTGAAACACCTAAATGCAGATACCAAAGAAAACATAAAATTAAACACTCAATTGAAATTAGAAGAATTTCTAAATTACTACACAGAACTGTGGACAGACAAATATTTTAAAAAAGACAACTGGCAAACAATTAACGAAAATGAAAAGGAAATAACTGAAGAAGAATTAGAAATCAGCCTGAAAGAAACAAGAAACGGAAAATCACCTGGAGAAGATAAGCTAGGTTCAGAACTATATAAATACGCAGGAACAAGATTCAAAGGAAGACTGTTATTATTCTTAAATAAAATTTACTCAACTGGTATCCCCCCAATAGAATGGAAAAAAGCAATTGTGATTCCTATCTTTAAAAAAGGTAATAGAGATGACCCTAAAAACTATAGAGGTATCAGTATACTAAATTCATGTCACAAAATATACAGCAGAATCTTAAATAACAAACTAATGAAATATTCCGAAAACTTTATTCTAGAGGTACAAAATGGATTTAGAAAAGGACGATCATGTATAGACCCAACCTTCTGCCTAAAATTAATAATAGAGAAAAGAAGAGAATATAATTTAGAAACGCATATTGCATTTATTGACTTTGAAAAAGCATTTGACAAAGTTAAAAGAAACATATTATTTAACATATTAAAAGAAAGACAAATACCAAATAATATCCTAAAAGCTGTCACAAGTATATGAAAATAATCAAATACAAATAAGATTAAATCATGAGCTATCATATACAAGAGAGATAAACCAAGGGGTCCGACAGGGATGTCCCCTCTCAGCAACTCTTTTTAATATCTACTTAAATGAAATAATAATAAAATGGAGTAAAAATTTACATCAAGGAATTAAACTTTCACCTACAGTTAACTTAAACACTCTCCTCTTTGCAGACGACCAAATAATAATTACAAGTTATGACGATAACTTACAAAAAGCTATTTTAAATCTAAATGAGATATCCAAAGATTATGGTATGATAATATCAACGGAAAAATCAAAAACTATCGCCTTTAAAGGACAAGATCCAGCAAGAACTAAAATAGTATTAGATAACAAGATCTTAGAACAGGTGAATTCATTTAACTACCTAGGATGTATGATCACTTATGAAAATGAAAAAGATATAAACATAAAAATTGCAAAATATTTAAAAATAATAGGAGTAATTAACTCTATATCTAAACCAAACCTAGTTCAAAAACAAACCAGGCTAAAAGTATACAATACATTAGCCCTACCGGTCTTAATGTATGGAAGCGAAATCTGGACAATAAAACAAAAAGACAAACAAAGATTAACAACAGCAGAAATGAAGTTTATGAGAAAAACTGCAAAGTATACCCTATTTGATCACAAAAGAAATGAAGATATTATGAAAGAATTAAACCAAGAACCAGTAATTGAAAAAATTAAAAAATATAAACATAGATGGATGGAACACGTTCAAAGAATGAAAACAGAAAGCTTACCAAAACAAGCCTTAAAGTACAAGCCATTAGGAAAAAGAAAACCAGGACGTCCTCTTAAACGATTCAACGATGACTTCTAAGGCCGGAACAGGACATACTAGGCCTAAATCCTTGATACGTATGATGATGATGATGATGATTCCATTAATATAAAATATACTTTATGAATTGTTCTTATGTACAATAACAAAGTTAGTGATATTCTTTTGGTAAATAGCTATACAGTTAGTAAATAATCATATTAATTAATAGTAATGATTTTCTATTCATTACATATTGCCATTTAGCTTATGGTGATAATAATATATTTTTTGTTTGAATAATTTTTTACCATTCAGCTGACCAAAACTATAAACTTTCTTTAATTTCTGATACCTCCTGCATTCTTTCAGTTGCATTTCATTATTCCCTTGGGCCGATTTTTACCCTTACATCAGTAGAGCACTCAGGAATTAATCTTGGGGGTGGGGGGGGATTAAGTAAACGAATTGAGAATACATACTACGTATCCCATGCGACCTATGACTGAGCATCTGCAATGATCGCTAATTCATAAGTACTATAGAAATAGAAGGCATGACACATAAATGTGGAAAAGATTTTTGGAAAATTTTCTAGTGTTTTTTTTCTTGAGTGGCCAGGGCCCATCTGGATGCGCTACTACTATGTATTGCTCTAGTCTGTATCAATCGCTAAGTTAAATTATGATACATGTAAGGAAAATTACTTAAATACACACAACGTGTTCCAATTTATAGAATTTTTGTGTAAAAACACGAAAATAACGGGTTTGTGCACTTTACTGAAAATTGCATTTTTTTTTTTTTGCCTTTTCTCTTCAAAAACTTTAATTTTCCCTCGACGTCTTGCAGTTCAGCTCACAATGCAAACGTATGGGCTATTTTACTTGCGCGAAATTGTTTTTCGTATGACTCCGTGATTTTTCTGTAGCTATATGGCAGTGTTAATCTGTGCAAATAAGAAGTTAATCGGATGATATGTAAATTAATAAAAAAATTGCAAGATTTGTGCAATCTTAGCGCCCTATAAAGGCATATTTGTCATAACAGCTTTAAATTCACGTATACTATGTATTGCTCTGTTCTCTATAAATCGCTAAGTTAAATTAAATTATGATGTGTGTAAGGAAAATTATTTAAATACACACAACGTGCTTCAATTTATAGCATTTTTGTGTAAAACACGAAAATAACGGGTTTGTGCACATTACTAAAAATTGCATTTTTTCGTGTTTTCTGTTCAAAAACTTTGATTTTCTCTGGTAGTTCAGCTCACAATGCAAACGTATGGGCTACTTGCGCGGAATTTCTTGTATGACTCCGTTGATTTTTCTGTAGCTATATGTGTGCTAACATTCAAAGTGTACATATAAGAAATTAATCCGGCGATATGCTAATTAATAAAAAAATGCAAGATTTGTGCGACCTTAGCGCCTAATGGGCATAACAGCGTTAAATTCACGTATACTATGTATGAGTAGCACACTCAGGATTTAATCTTGGGGGGGGGGGGGGAGTTGAGTAGACGATTTGACAACCACATGATTGATTGCCTTCCCCTATTATGTCTATTTTTCCTGGCTTTGCATTTCCAACCTCCCACTGACCAACATTCTCCAAGCACTTAACTCCAAAACCGTATAAGGTGCAGTCCATCAGGCATACACAGAACTTGCATTCATCAAATTCACTCTTCACATCTAGAAACTCCACACCATTCTGCTGCATATTCTTGTTTTTGATTTATTATACTATAGAAATAGAAGACATGACACAACATAAATTTAAAAATAATAATAATAATAATTAAGAAAACATTTTTGGAAAATTTTTCTAGTGTTTTTTTCCTTTTTCTGTAGGGGACAGGGCCCCCCCTTGTTCCCCCTCTGGATGTGCCACTGCCTTACATAATGTCATTACCTGCCCTTTCGGATTAGAAAACTGGGAAACTGTATCCAGTTCTTCATAATCATTCCTGCACTCACACTTATCTATCCGGGGTGGCTATGCACATGACTGATTGCTTTCCCCTATTATGTCTTCTTTTGCTGGCTTTGCATTTCCAGCCTTTCACTGAACAACATTCTCCAAGCTCTTAACTCCAAAACTATATAAGCGCAGTCCGCTAGGGGCATACACAGGCCTTGCGTTCATCAAATTCACTCTTGACATCTGGAAACTTCACACCATTCTTCTTGCATAATCTTCTCTTTGATTTATTGGCCCTCATGGCCCTTCTCAATTCTATCCTATCATACTAAGGCAGCAGACTCAAAATCTTGATTTTCTTACTCTTCATTTATTGCTTCTTCATACTTCTCTCACTGCATATTTCCCGCCTTTCAAATCATTGGTGCCTACAAAAACTATTAACTCGTTTGCTTCTTTCTTTCTTTTGCAAACTTACAGCTCATTAATATCCTTTATCATTGCACCTGGAAAACATGCTTTCGTCACTTTCTCATTAATTATCCCTTTATTCTCGAGTCTCCACACAATTCTATCTCTTTTCTCCTAGCCTCTCACACTTATATGTTTTTCCCATTTACTCTTTCTTTTATTCTATGTCCTTCTTCATCACAAGCCAATCCTTTCTCCAATCGCTCCAGTTCATGTTTTGTCCTCTGAAAGATTCCTCGTAAGTGTGTAATTTCTTTCCCGCTGTCATCTCATCATCCACATTATTACTTTCAACCACTTTCTTCAAAGCTAAAAAACTACTGTGCTGAAAATGATAATAAATTAAGTTAATTTATAATACAATCTACTTTGCAAAATTGAGTATAATAATTTCCCAAATTAACAAAGTAAAGAAGGATTGTACCACTGATGAATAAAAGGTCACGAACGCTAGGTGTCGCATTTACACTACTTTTTCTGTTGGTATGTAAACAATAAAACGTTGTTTGTGGTGAGTATATTTAGTAGTGATTAAATATATTCGAATCGTATTACCTTACCGTGGCCAAATATACTAATGAAGTGTATTTCGAAAACATACATTTATTAGAATTTTGTCTTCGAATAAGCTATTTCGAAAATTATGAAATGCAAATATGTGATCTTAAACTGAATGTTGGAAAAATATCTACTGACATTCAGCTTAATAGTGTCAACACTTCCATGTATTATGGTAGGAACCTCAGTTAAATTGAATTCCGTTTATTGAAATCTACAAAAAGAAATGACTGTATGATCAATTTCATCGATAAAAAAAAAATAATGAACATGAACAGATAATACCTTAGCGTTTAAGAATTTTATCGCCCAGTGTGCGACCACTGCCCCGCTAATGGAGGCCTTAAGTGGCTTGAAAAAAAAGTTCCATGTTTGGTCTCCAGAATAGAGTTTCCGGACTTTTTAAAAAATTCCTTAGTCCAATCACGTGCAGAGGGATTTTTTATTATTTCGAAACTACAGGTTTACAAATGTTTCGTGGGTGGGTTCGACATACAATAAATAAATTAATCAAGTGAAACAGGCAAGAGACCTAAAAGCAATGCTTAAAAGTGAAGATAAAAAAAAAAAAAGTGAAAGTAAAAAAAAAATCAATTTGATCCTGCAAATACTGATCTTATGCTGACATGAATTATGTGGTACAAAACCACTGTAAAAACTTTTGTAACTCATATTTAATTTCCTTGCTGGGCACATTGGCTTTTGATGGTTTAGCTTTGTTTAACCACGTCGCCAATGATATTAGACTGGATGTAGCTTGGACTGGATCTGACCAAAGCTAAACCACCAAAAGCCAACATGCCCAGCAAGGAAATTAAATCTCTACTGGAATTAAAAAAAAACAAGAAAATAATAATCACCAAAGCTGATAAAGGGAATGTCACAGTATTGCTTAACCAAAAGGATTACACAGGTAAGCTGAAAGCTTTATTGTTAGATCGGGCTACTTACCTTCCTATCGAAGGTAAGTAGCCCGAGGAGTACAATCCCACCAACTCACAAATTAGAAAACTCCACAAGCTACTTAAGAAGGTCACTTCTTGGCCTGTGGAAATCACTAACAAATTATAGTTTGCCCACCGATTAGAGACCCTTCGACACTTCTGTGCATCTCAGAAAAAGGAGAATCCATTCCAATATTAGGGTAATCAGTCCATATGTGGGATGAGTTGTTTATTATTACCAGTCGGAAAATTAACTTCTCTTTTATGATTATTGTAGTTAACTATGTTCCTTGTATAACAGTCGGAAAATTTTACCTATAAAGCACGTGATTTCGCGTGTTGGCGACAAATTCGGACGTCCTTCATTTCTTTCTCCCCTTCAGCATGAATCGACTATTCTTGGAAAGACGCGAAGCAGGGACCTACAAACGGTGGGTGAACTATAAAACCATTTAACTCCATACTCCCCCCCCCCCATATTTATGGACTCCCAAAAATACATAAGGAAAATGTGCCGTTACATCCCATAGTGGACGGTATTGATTCCCCCACATACAAACTAGCTAAATATTTGGCCAAAGCTCTCACACTATACTGGCAGCACACCTTCACACATAAAAAACTCAGCCCACTTCAAAGCCAGCATAGAAAACATTACACTCAAACACACTGACATAATGGTCAGTTTTGATGTCTCCTCCTTATTCACAAATGTCCCACTCAAAGAATCCTTAGAGCTAATACAAGCTAAATTTCCTCCCGATATCACAGCCCTTTTTCAGTTCACAATGAACTCGGGCTATTTGGTTTGGCAAGGAAAATTCTACAAACAGATAGAGGGGACAGCCATTTCTCCACTCTCCCCACCCTTGGCCAACTTTTATATGGAGACTTTTGAAGAGAAAGCCTTTGCTATTTGGCCACATGGCTCCAATGCACTCCTCTCCTTCCTAACACATATAAACAACCAACACCCCAGAATCAAATTCACCCTGGAAGAAGAAAAAAATAACTGCCTTCCTTTCTTAGATACACTAGTCACTCGCCAGCCTGATGGAACCTTGGTTTTCTCAGTCTATAGAAAACCCACCCATACAGGCAGATACATTCACCAACAATCCCACTACCCTTCTCCTCACAACAGTATGGAGTCATTAAGACACTACACAACGGGGCTAAACTTATCTGTTCAAACGACAATGCCCTAACCACAGAACTAAACCACGTTCTCAACACTTTCTCAGCCAATGACTACTCCCCTCCCCAAAAAAAAAAAAAAATCCAAAAATATTGAAACCAGTAAACCACAACCCCCCACCCCCTCACAACAAGGATTACTCTAAATCCATCACCATACCCTATATCCTAGGCACCTCAGAAAAAATTACAAAAATCCTGAAAAAACATGACTTAACTTCTTGTTACAGACCATATAAAAATTGGCATCCCTTATCTGCTCTACTAAAGACCAACCTCCCCCCCCCCCCCAGACCTACCTGGTGTATACAGGTCCTTTGCAGCTGTAAGCTGTCCTACTTTGGCCAAACAGGCAGGACAGCCAATATCAGAATTTCAGAACACAAGGACTACATCCAGTTTCACCAATCACTCTGGTCTTGCTGACCATGCACTGGATACCTGCCATAGAATACGGTGGAAGAAAGCCATGATAGTACACCGTAGTAAATACAAGTATGAAAGGCTTTTCATGGAATCAGCTTTAGCTCTACAATCCAAACTTCAACAAATTTGGCTGCATGAGACTGCCTCAAATTTGAGAAACCTACATCAGAAGACCTTCAGCCCAGTCACCCAAGAATACCAACATTGCCTGCTAGGGGGCACCATCAGGACTTTAGGAGAAATAATAGCTTCTTGCTTCTTCCTCATTTACTGTTTGTTGTGCCTACGTGCATGTGTCTTGTTCTTAAGTTTCTTGAAAATGGCAACGTGACGTTGCCAAAATATTGAAGTATATTAAAATTTATTTTAATGTATAAACTAGCAACGTTATAATTTCCTTAAATTACTTAGTAAAAAATGCTTTTATTATTATTATTATTCAGGGCAACTCCAAGGAGTCAACAGACTCATCGAGGGAAGCCCTAACATCATGTCAAGAACAACTATTCGACATTCACACAGTATCTATCATACCTCGCCTTGAACTCATTCACTGTCATAGCACCCACAACAGACTCTGACAGCTTATTCCACTCATTCACCACTCTCCAAGTAAAAAACCTAGCTCTAACACCCCTGCTAACCACATTCTTGCCCAGCTTCCATGTATGGCTCCTAGTCCTCCCACCACCAGTCCTATACTCAAAAATATCTTCTGGATTAATCTTATAGAAATCCTTCAGTAATTTGAATGTCTCAATCACCCCTTTTCCACCTATCGACCAATTTTTGCAACCCACAAATCTTCAACCTGTTCTCATAAGGTTCATTCTACAGACCTGCTATCATCTTGGTCACTCGTCTCTGGATCCTCTCCAACTCCTCCCCATCAAGAAGAAACCCTGGTGCCCATATATGGGCACAGTAGTCTAGATGAAGTCTTATCAAGGCTCGATACAGAGGAACAATAACTTGTTTGTCTCTGCTTGTTAAAGTATTTTTCAGAAGCCAAGTGATTTGATGAGCTGATTTAGCCACTTTTGCAATGTGCCTCCTAAACTTTAATTCCCAATCCACCAACACTCCCAAATCCCTGCCCTCATCAATCTCCTGGAGTACGGTTCCACCAATGTGATATACTGCTGCTAATCTTTTCACCCCAAAATGCATAACCTTACACTTTGCCACATTAAATTGACATCCATTTTCCCTAGCCCGGTCCTCCAAACTATCCAAATCATCCTGCAAAATTTTGACATCCTGTGCACTCACAATTGCTCTACCCAACTTTGCATCATCAGCAAACAAGTGAAGACTTCCTCTCAGATCCTTTCCTATATCGTTAATGAACAAATTGAAAAGTAGTGGTCCAAGAACAGAACCCTGTAGCACACCACTAGTCACAAGCCATCTTTTGGACTCAACTCCTGAATAAATCACTCTCTGGTATCTCTCCATCTCTTATCCATCTCACCATCCCTATATCCATCCCAGTTTGCTAATTAGAGTTCCATGTGGTATCCTGTCAAAGGCCTTGGCAAGGTCCAGTAGAATCACTGTAAACCTATTACCCTTATCCAGTTCAGCCGTCGCTGTGTTATAAAACATGAGCAAGTTACTGAGGCATGATCTACCCTTCACAAAACCATGTTGTCCCCCATACAGTATCCCATTTTTTCATCTATCCAATCCTGTATTCTTTTCTTGACTAATTTCTCCAAGACCTTGACAATGATTCCTGATATGCTAATCGGTCGGTAATTTACAACAGTAGTCTTGGAACCTCCTTTATGCAGTGGAACTATTTTCCCCTTTTTCCACCCCCTCGGGACTAACCCAGACCCAAGATTCAAATTAAACAAAATGGTCAAGGGTACTGACAATTCTTTAGCCGCTTCACGTACGACAGGAGCTGGTATACCATCCAATCCCACAGATGTATCGACATTGAGGTTTTGCAATAGACTACTCACCTCCACTTCATTCACCACAATTCCCGTATAATCTATTGGTTATTCATTCATTTCTGCAATGTCACCACCTGGATGATATATTCTTGCAAAGTGCTCGTTCAGTAACTCAACTATATCAACTGATTCGGTTACCTCCCTACCATCAGCATTCTTTAAAATCATTCTGCCATATACATTTTTTCTTTTACTTGCAATATATCGAAAAAACTGTTTAGGATTCTCTTTAGCCTGCATGGTCAATGTTCTTTCGTAATCCTTTTTTGCTTTTCTTACTACACTTGTTATCCTTCTGGCCTCCGCTTTATACTGTTCATGTGGCTGCCGGTCACCTTTCTCCTTAAATTCCTTCTGTTGTTGTTTCTTTTTTTGCAGCTCAAGCTTAATGGTGTTATTCATCCATTTAACCCCTACTTGATTTATTATTCAGACTCTAGGTATACAGTCAGCCATTGCTTCATGCAAACACTTCTTAACTGCCTCCCATGCACTATCAACTTCTAGCCCGTGCAGTTGTACATGCCATGGCACTGAACCAATCAAACTCCGAAGCTTATCATACTTACCAGCCCAATAATTCCACATGTACCCTGTCTTAATTGTAAATTCCACATCTTTAGCCACCTCCCAAGTCAAGACCCTATGATCACTCTCACCAATGGGTGGCGATGTGGTCATATTAGTTACAGCCAAATCCTCAGATGCAGTTACTAGGTCAAGCACTCTCGGACCCCTAGTATTTTCCATTACATGCTGTCGCAGATAGTTATCCCTTAATAACCGCATAAAATCCAATTCCTTCCTCCCATGTGTCCTCTCCTCACTCCAATCAATGCTACCATAGTTGAAATCACCTATAATAATTACCCTCCTTCCACTCATTTCTTCTATTTGCTTGTGCATACTATCTCCACCATGTTTTCCATCACCTGGTCTATAGCAGCACCCAATTGTATATTTTGTTCTGCTAGCTGCAATCTCACACCAAATGGCCTCAATGTGCTCTTTTCTCTATCCTTCAATTCAACTTCTATTCTCCTTGGCTGCAGCTCATCAGCTATTGTCAACAATACTCCTCCCCCCATTTTATTCTCCCTGTCATTCCTGAACACACTATACCCATCACATTCAATCCCACTGGCTATGTTATCTACAGTCAGCCATGTTTCACTAATGCCAATAACCTGTGGTCTGGAAGTGCCAACCAAGGCCAAAAATTCTACCTTCTTGTTCCTAATACTCCTAGCATTAGTGTACATGAATTGCAGACCCCCGTTAGCTCCATCCCTACCTTGGTGCCTTATACTAACTATCCCATTCTGATTTGTTGTCCTTATTTGCTCGGGCATATTATACTCATTCATATACTCAACTGCCTCGCTAAGGTCTGCATATCTACTCCTCCCCCCCCCTTAATAAATCTAGTTTCCCCGATTCTGCACGTCCACTTCATTCAACAACACTTTTTCAAGTCTCCTTACACCGAATCCATTCAAATGCAAACCATCCATCTTATATAGATCCTTTCACCCATCAAACTCACTCCACATGTCCACAAATTCCACACCACTCATCATGCATAACCCATGCAAAAATTGCAAAGGCCATAATTGCAAAAGTCATTTGCAATTATGGCCGTCCTTCTAAACACTTCACTGTCATACTGCGGCAAAAGACTAATCATCCTAACTCTCTCACTCTTTTCTTTTGCTACCTCAAACAATTCATTCAGGTCCTCTATCATTTCCATTTTATCTCCTTTTAAATCATTCATACCTGCCACAACTATCATTTCTTTCACCCCTTCCTTTTGCTCTCTAATAGACTCAATTATGTCCCTGATGGTCGCACCAGGTTGGTATGATTTTGTCAAATCCTCTGCTAACACACCTCTTACTAACGAATCTCCATATAGCACTCGCTCCTTCATTTTGTTTACATTCACAAACATACTCTTATTTTTCCTATCATACTTTTTATTATTGGCCGGTACACTTGGTAGACATTTGTGCATATGCTCTAGCTGCCGCTTTGCCCTATGTATCGCTCCGCTCAACAATTTGGGTGTGTTCTCACTCGTTGCATCTATCTCATCTTTTTTATTATCTGTTAATAAAATTTTATTAACAGATAATAAAAATTATCTATAATAAAAAATAAAGGTAATAATTATTATCTGTCACAGGTTAAAAACCTGTGACATGTGGACGAACTGATGCCAATGTCAACAAATTACAGGGGCATATTTGTTTAAAATGTCTGCTGTCTAGACGGCACAGTCATTTGAACTTGTGAGTACAGTGATGGATTTTTGTAGGTTTGCAGATTAAGAGAAATATATATCATTAGTGGTTTTAGGGCATTATGCCTCAGAATGTCACTGTAGAAGTTAAAGTGGAACTGCACATTTGTTTAAATTTGAAATGGCACATGAAATGGTAGTGCCACTGTCAAAGGACAACGAGGAATAGGCATTTAGGTTACTCTTATAGAAATATTTAGCATGCAACATACACTATCTTTTAACAAAGACATTCTCACAATAATGAAATTCACAAATATCAAATTAAGAGTTTGTAACTTGTGAATTTCACTATTATGACCACAAGCTACTGCACACATTGATCTGAGACTGTAAACTTGCGCACAAAATGTTTTTCATGTACACATTAGCTAGCAAAAATTAAAGGGAATATTGATTATCATCATTTACACACACATACCATCTCTCTTAAAAGTTTTTCCACTTGGTTATGAATAGGTAAATGAAAGATGCCAACAAGAAATTATATTTTTGTTTAATCCTTTATCCATATGTAAGCAAACAAAGTTTGGTCAGAGTCTTGTCTAACTGAAAGGTTATCCTTTTCCCATCTCCATAGGAACAAAATAGAGGATTCTGGATGGCCTGTTTTTCCAACAGTGACTTGTGGATGTGCAACTTGGAACCTAAAGAGGTCTGATAGGAAAAGGATAGCTGTTTTTGAGATGTGGTGTTACAGAAGGCTGTTGAGGATATCCCATACTGAAAGGTGGACAAATGGATAGGTGCTAGAAAGGATAGGTGGAACTTTAAGTTTCCTTAAGGATATTGACAAAATAAAATTTGGAACAATTTGGACACGTTGAAAGGATAGAAGAGGGGGAGACTTCTAAAGCAGTAATAGAAAGTAAAGTTCCTGGAAAAAGAGGAAGGGTAAAACATCAATGAGATGGATGGATGGATGGTGTGTCTGAAGTGACTGATCTTCAGAAAGTTGAAGCCTCTGGAAAAACATACATCTTTTCACTGGAGATGAACAGATGTCCAGTGAATAGATGAATGGATGAGAAATTATATTCTGGTTGAATATTTTATCTGAGTGTAAGTAAACAAAGTTTGCAAGTATCTTCATGACTAGGCTACTTGTATATAGGTGCTAATAACTTTGTATTAATTGCCTTAGTATTCAATAATGCAAAGCACACATTATATACATCCTTTTGGGTGTGTATATAATTCTATGCATTATGGGAAAGGCTACATATTAAATCAATTTTGACCTTTATTGAAGTACTATTAAACTCAGGGTACCTTTCCTAAAACTCTGAGTTTTAGGAGAGGTACCCTGACTTTACATCTCACTGAGTGACCCAAAAGGTCACTACTGCTAAACTCATTACTCCTGACCTGAATTATTCCAGGACAGGAAACTCAGTGATAGGCAAACACCTGCCACCAAGCAAAATCACTCTACCAAGAAGCAAGCCCAAAGATGAGCATTATTATAAGTCATCGGCGAAAGACAGAAGAGATACTAAGGTTGAAGTAATGCAAAAGTCATATATTTCCCATATACAACTAGCGAAAGGTGTAACACTTTATTATTCAGGATTAGAGCTAGTTGATTAATCTTGTTGAAAGAATTTTCACTTGGCTATAAATTAACTTAAAGATGCCAAGAAAAATTCTTGTTTAATTCTTTGACCAAGTGTAAGCAAACAACAAAGTATCCAGAGTATTTTAATAATAAGGTGTATAATAATACTTGTATGTGGGAAATTTAGGATGATCCAAAAGTCATACACATCATAAAATAAACTTGAAGTTTTCAGTATTAGTGACAAACTTTATAGAACTAAATTCTGTATCTTTACAAAGGCAAAATAAATAAATAAATAAATAACATTACTAAAGCAAATATTCAAAATGGCTGCCTCATTCTTGAATGCAGGCACATGATCTTTTTACCAAATTGGAGGCAATTCTTTGAAGCATGGAATTACTGATTGCTTCAGTGATGTTCATCTTCATGGGATTACCTTTCAAGTAATCCTCTAAGAAGAAAGCTGAAGGTGATAAATCTGGCAATCTTGTTGCCATAGTCCTTTAGAAATCAGTCTGTCACCAAAAAACTGCTGCAAAAATTTTGTTTCATTTGATGTATGGCAAGTGTGTCCTACTGAAAACAGCAATCACTTTCTTCAGTCTCAAGGAGAGCCACGAACTGGGTGATGATGTCTTGTTACAGTGCACTATTCAATATCATCTGGAAAACATGAGGATTTTCCAGTGACCAAATTCTGTTATTTTGGTTATTGACACATCCACTTAAGTGAACCACACTTTGTCACTAAAAAAAACATTGTCCAGCTTGTGAACTCCATTTTCTTCAACAAATGATTAAAATCACCTACAGTACACAACACATTTTTCCATATCCAGTGGCTTCAATTCCTGAATTGAGTGAACATAGCATGGACGAAGCTTTGTTTGGTAGCTCCAAGTACTGACATATGTCTGTGCTGAGTGTTTTCTAAGACTCTCTGAAGGTGAACCATGCAACATGTCATATATATAGTGCAGTCACTTTAGCCTCAGTGAAAATGGATTCTATCCCATTGTTTGTTTGTTTCCAACTGATCCAGTTTCCCGAAAGTGTTTGATTAATCTTGTATTTGTTGAATTTTGAGAACAACAGAGTTGGGGAGGAGTTTCTGATGAAACTCCTCCACAACATTTGCATAAGAATGACAGGCAAAATGACATTCCAAAATAACAACTTGTTGCTCTGGGAAAGTACCATTTTGCTTTCCTCATAAACAAAACTATGCAATGGACTCCCAATATCTGACATGTGGCAGACAAATTAAATGAAGGTGGCTAATAGGCCTAGGGTGCCATCTATAGTTGAAACATTTTGATGCGGCTCAGCTTCAACTTTGATGTGTGCCACTTTTGGACAACCCTGTATATGACCTTCTGCATTACTTTGACCTTGGTATATCTTCTGGGTCTGGCTCCCACTGATAAAACCTCATGAAAGTCGAAACCTGGGTAGTGGCCCTTCCCATTATGTATAGCATTATATAGTTACAACTCAAATATATACTATGTATTTATAATATAATGTGATCTAACCTGATATAATGTCTCATTTATATCTCACCATATAACTGTAGTGTTTTGAATATCTTTTCTCTTGGCTCCTTGTCATATGCCTTTTCCAAATCTGCAAAACTTAAATACATATCCTTATTATATGCCTGTGACTTCATTTAGAATATGTAGTATTTAAATTCATCTATTTCATTCACTTCTAGTCCTCAATCCTTTAGAAATAAAATCAGCTTTACCTGAAATACCTGAATAAGTTATCATTAAACAGCTGTGCGATGTTATCTGCATTAGCCTTCTATCAAGGTCATTCTTCCATAATCATTTCTCCTTCTACTGGCCATATAATGAAAGAACATACTGAGGTTTTATTATTATCTTCTCGACATCCACGTAGTCACAAGACTCATCATGGGAGATCAATGCTAGTCAATACAAAGTTTATCATACCACTCCTGCAACTCATACACTATTTTCACTTTCACTATTCTCTCAGGCAGTGCATTCTATACTTCTACTTCTCTCCATGCAAAAAACTTTCCCTTTTACTCACTACTTCCTTTTTTAACTTCCAGGGATGGCTCCTTGTCCTTGTTCCTTTCCCTCATTTTGTCATCCGAATGTCTCAATCACATCCCCCCCTCCACTTGGTCTTTTATCCACTAAACTCTGCAGTCTGCATTCCCTCAATATATCCTCATTTATCAACATTGTATAATTCTAATATAATTTTTGTTATCCATCTCTGCACCCTCTCCAAGGTACTTCATTCTCTTCAAATCCAGATCTGAGCACAGAAATCCAGATGTGGCCTGATCATAGCTTTATACAATTGGACCACCACACTTTTATCTCTCATGGTCAATGCCCTCCTCAGTATTGAAGCAATTGTCTGAGATGTCTCTACAACCTTTGCAATATGTGCTCCAAACTTTAAATTTCTATCTGTAATCACCCCAAGATCCCTTGCTTCCTACACTTCTTATATAACTCCAACAAGTGAGTATAGGGTATCCCATCTGTGGATCCCAAATTTCAAAACTTTACATTTAGTTGTATTAAACTGATATCCTCCTTCATTGCTTACCTTTCCAGAAGGTAGGCAATGAAGAGAAGATTTGAAAAGCCAAAACATCAGAACTATTACTAATAACCCTCCCTGCAAAACACAGTTCTGCCTTATTTCCCACAAAAAAGAAACCATGTTATTCCAAATTTACCTTTGACAACACCAAAATTTCTAGGCAAGAGATCTCTCTTCTTGGGATTACCTTGACATCAAGATTCTCTTGGCATAAACACATTACAACCATTGCCTCCTTGGCATCATCCAAAAAATTAGGATTCCTCTTTTGTTAAAGGCATTACTTTACCCACTCTATTAATTCTGTACAAATCACAAATCTGCCCAACCATCGAGCACTGCTCACACACCTGGGGAAGTTCCCCTAAGAGCTCCCTAAAAATACTCAGCACAGTACATAGAGAGTAGTCAGACTAATTAATGAATCATCTCTTACCAACTCACTCCAATCACACACACACAGGCATCTATTATCTACTGCATGCATCGTCTATAAATATTTCCATGGTAAATGTTTATCAAACTATCATCAATAATCCCCCCCCTCTCTCTCTCTCTCTCTCTACCAAACCCATCAAAATATGTGCAGCTACCACCCAACATTCCTATACAGTCAAACTCCATACTCATGAAACAAGTTTCTCTTCCACCTCCTTCATATCTACTGTTGCTGTATTCTGGAACAGCTTTCCTTCCCGTGTGTTTTCCATTGTATTCCCAAGGAATACAATGCATCATCATCATCAAAGTCCTGATATGTATCCTCAGGACTGTACAGAGTAATTATGATAGTACTTATCCTGTACTATCATGAACACATTACTAACTTCTGATCAACAAATTTCCTCCCAATTAATTTGTTATCTGTCAAGATTCCAATATTATGAGATCTTATATTTCTTATAAGTCTTTTAAGGTGCTTTTTACTGTATCAATCCATCTACATCTTAGTCTTCCCCTGGGTCTTTTCCCTTCCAAACTGGCAAAGAGCACTTGTTTTGCTTTCCTCTCCTGTTCTGTTTCATGTCCTCTCGTGACCATACCACCTGAGATTAGCTCTATTAACACATTCCTGAATGCTAACCATGGCAGATTTTTTCCTAATATCCTCATTTTTAATGTGATACTACCATTGATGCCATCTGTTCACTCCACCAATCTTTCTCAGAACTAGAGACCTCATATCGGAGGTCTTCAGTCTTTGATCAGGTGTTTTATTTCTAACCAATCGCTCAGATTGGTAAGTTAAAATTGGTTTGAATACAATGCACAGGCCTTCAAATTCAATGTGAACAAGTTCCTCATTTCCCAGTTCTCTTCACATACATGGTCCAACTTACTATTGGTTGACCAACCAACCTCTGATGTATGGGACGAACATTATTAAAAAAAAAATAATAATAATAATAAAACGAATATCTCCCTTTAGTCCTGTGACAATATCATTGACATAAAGATAGATTGAACAGAAATGATCACAGTATTGCATTCTGTGGAACTCCACTTGTAACTCCCTACTCCTTTGATACTGCTCTCCCATATACAATTCTGATATCCAGACACATATGTTGTTACTTAAAAACCAACTTTCATGTGGTACCCTGTCAAATGCCTTTGAAAAATCCAACAAAATGACAGTGTATGCCTTATTAAAACTTACTAAAGATTACTAAAACAAATCCATTCTGGCCTGCATAAATAATATTGCTCTCATCTGCCCAATTCTCTATACAAGTTCTTACCAATTTCTCCTAAATCTTAACAACTACAGAAGAAATATAAACAGACCTATAGTTTAATTGGCGTGTTCCATTCTGCTACCACATTTATGCAATGGTCACAACTATCTTACTCTCCTTCCCCTCTCCAGGAACTTGTCCTGTTGCAAAACTTTTATTAAACAGCCAAGTTAATAGTATGGTGAGTTCCACTGCACATTCCCTTAAACACTTGGTAAAATTCCATCTAGTCCTTACTGACATTTACCATACTCAATATTTGGAATACATCCTCTTCATTCACTTCTGACACTTCACCACTCTTATCCATCTAGGATATAACCTGCTGTACCAGAATGAGACATTCTAATAAAGCAATCATTAAATAACTCAACTATGTCTCTGCATTGGCCACCTGCGTTCCATCTCCATCCAGTAAGGTAATCCATCCGCTACCATTTTTCCTCCTACTCACCACATAGTGAAGAAACTCTTTGGGATTCTGAATAGTGCAGTGCTAGTCTCCTCTCATATTCTAATTTTTCTCTCTCTCTCCTTACAGTATTCACTTTCCTATCCTTAACCTCATATTCCTCATGTAGCTGTTCTCAGCTTCTCTCTTTATATGTCTTCCATAATTTCTTTTTAATCTTTAATTCCTCTTTTATTTCTCCTGTCATCCATCACTTGAGGTATAAAGTCTGCTGTTGCTGTCAACAAATGTTTTTTTTTCCCACTGTCTACATTTCATGCACACATGCAATTCTGGTCCCTCGCCTGCCACATTTTTAAACAATGGCATGTGTATAAGACACATGCATAGCAAGCTACAAAATCATGTTAGAACTGGCAGCTGCCAGTTCTAACATGATTATGTGATCAGGAAATATGGTTTATCCCTTCTCACAAATCATTTCTTTCAACACATCTATATCTCTTTCACATCTGTCTGAAAGCCTGAGTAGTAGTAAAATTTCTTCCAATTCCTTTGGTGCTTTCTTCATGCTTTGCAAGAACTTACTGATGATAACCTCTTTCACAGTTGATGATGATGCATATTTGTTTGCACTCTATATGGGTGCACAATCTCTCGAATCATTCATAACGTGCGACCATAGAATAATTTATTTCACATCTTATGCTACGCACATTATATATCTTATTGTAGTCTTGTACAGAGGTGGCAGAGTTTTTTTCTCATGAAACTCATAGATTTTTTGTCTGCAAAACAGATAAACTGGGCAGAAGAACACATGTAATTCTGGCCACATATCCTTGGTTACTTTATGGCTGTAATTCTGAGATGACAACATAACTGTTGCATGAGATCAAATGAAAAACTGAAGATTTGTTCTTTCTCTCTAATTAATTAGAAATAGATATCTAAGTAATACAAGGTGTGGCTCAAAAGTTTTGAGACAATTATTATAAAACAATTAATAAAAATACCATGCTAATTACTGAAATTGAAATTCTTGTTAAAAGGTCATCATTTCCAACCACTAAAGTAAATTCCGAGTGTAGTTACAAGGGAGCTGAACGGCATTCCGAAAATGATGTTTCTGGATGGCATCAGAAAACCCAAAATCCAGAAACATCGTTTCTGGATTTTGGGTTTTTGGATTTTAACCTAAACTTCAAAATAGACTCTTCCTTGACTGAGGCATTTGTGTGCACACATTCAGACAGTTTGCTGATGCCATCCAGAAACATCGTTTTCGGAATGCTGTTCAGCTCCCCTTGTAACTACTCTCGGAATTTACTTTAGTGCTTGGAAATGATGACCTTTTAACAAGAATTTCAATTTCAGGAATAGAAAATAATTTGTTGGAGCAGTGGTGAGTAGGGTTGATTGGTGAATGACAGTGACTTTCCTGCTTGCCAAAAATTGCTTCACAACTTCAGCATTGTGTAAAGGTGCATTGTTGGGAAGCAGGAAGCAATCGTTAAATTCGTATAATGCTGGTCTTTCTCGGTTCATTCTTTGCAGGAGGCATGCAAAATTTCTTTACAAAATTCTGCATTAATGTCAACTTTTGAAAATTAGGAATAAACTTGCAGCGAATAACTTCTTCCATGTCAGCTGTTTACTCAGTTTTTGAAAACACAGTTTCTTGGATTTTGTTGAATTTTTTTTTCCATTCTGCACTATGTTACTTCATTGCAGGATCATACACAAAACACTATGTTTTGTCACCAGTAACAATTTTGGTCCAAAAAAAGATCTATCATCTTCTGCCATTCCTTACACATAATTTCATCACTACTCTGCTTCTTCATTGCATCAGTTACAATGCATAAAAAATCTTCACTTACAAAATGCTTGGTAACTCAACAACTGTCAAACAAAGGCTGCTGACACTTGGTTACATGATAGTGAAAGGTTTGCTACAAATATTTCAAGTGTTGGCCAACAGATATGGCACTCAAAATGACCTTGTGGTAATATTGGTCTCAAAACGTTTGAGCTGCACCGTGTACATAAATATCCAAAAAGTGGATCAGAATTTGATAGTGCATGAGATATGCACTCTGAAACAATACATTGAGTGTGCCTATATGTTTAATATTTATTTTATGGCATGGTATCTTATGGGTTTAGTGCTTTGCTCTCAAAGTATATACTTATCACTAATAGGTATTATTATTATTATTATTATCCCAAAACCCATGCAGTCAAAGACTTATCTAGGAAGTCCTTTTATCATACACCTAGCTCATCATACTGTGCCTTAAACACACCCAAATTATCTGCAGACAAAACACTCTCAGGCAAGACATTCCAATCATTCACAACTCTGCGTGCAAAATACTGCTTCTCACACCCCTGCTCACACCCTCCTTACACCACTTCCATGGATGACCTCTTGTTCTTCCCAGATCTCTCACTGTTTTCTGAAGGACCTCTTCAAATTGATCCTATAACAACCCCTTACTAACTTGTAGGTCTCTATCATATCTCCCCTCTTCCTCCTATCCACTAGACTCTGTAAATTGCATCTTCTCAACCTTTCCTCATATTCGACATTCCAGAGGTCCTTAGTCAGTCACCTCTGAATCCTTTCCACCATCTCTTCATCCTTTTGAAAATCAGGTAACCAAATCTTTGATTAGGCCACACATGGACTACTGTGCACAGTAGTCCATGTGTGGCCTAATCAAAGCCTTATATCAGCGTTTCCCAAACTTTTCCTACGATGGAACACTTCACAAATCCTGAAATTTTCATGGAACACCTTGGTTATTTTGTGATGTATTAATTAATAATCAATTGTTAATTTAGCTGATTTTTTATTATTAATTAATAATTAATTAAACATCGATTAAACATAAATGTCATTAAATTAATTTGTGCAGATTTTCATTGACATATCCATTCTGATCACCAAAAATTTATAATATTATTATAAGTACTTACAAGTGAATGCAGACTTGGTGTGCTGGTAGTTTTCTCCTCCTTTTGTACATCCTGGAGATAGCTTTGTAGGCTGGTGGTGGATGACTCACTATCTGTTGTGTCATAAACACCTTCAATAAGAGATTTCTTAATACCAAAATTAAACAAAGTCCCTTGTCTCTTATTCATATTAAAATTTAAATCTGCAGGCCTATTACTTTTAAAAAATCACGGCGATACAGTTTCGAAACTTTCACCCTACAATACGAACTTGTGAAGAAAGTATTCAGTATTATTAGATTTGAGAACTGGATATAGACTACCTTGATCTTCAATTTTAGTGAAAAAATTTTCTTTATACTTCCTTGCTGATTGGTCACTAACATTTGCAACACAGATGTTATTTCATTCAGTTTTGAGAACAGAGGATACGCCACCCATTGTTATAATCGGCTTGCAGGCAATTTTTATGTTTGGTCATAAACAGCGGTATTCTCTTTCCTAATTGTTGAAAGATTTCTATGTGTGAAAATTAACGATAATTCATGAATATTTCCATGTTTAAAAATATGCCACTTGGTCACTGACATTTGCTACAGATGTCATTTCCTTCAGTTTTGAGAACAGAGGATATGCTACCCATTGTTATAGTCTGCTTGCAGGCAATTTTTATGACTGGTCATAAACAGCAGTATTCCCTCTCCCAAATGTTGAAAGGTTTCGAATTGTGAAAATTAATGATACACAGATGTTATTAGGCATTCTGGGTCTGAGCTTTTCGACATATTCATGAATATTATTCTCCTCAGAATATTTCCACTATAAAATATTTATTCATGAAAAATGCTTAGAAAACTAAAATGACAAATTCCAGGAGAACTTCTTGCGGAACACAGTTTGGAAATCCTGCCTTATACAATTAAACAAGCATCTCCCTACTTCTACAAGTCAGTGTGTCCCCTAAATTTCAGATCCTTATCCACTATCATCCCAAGATATCTTATTTCCTCCACCTCCAACAATATATCCCCCACCAAGCATAAATTCTATATCCCATCTTTGTTTCTCAAATTTTAAAACCTTGCATTTTGCAACATTGAACTTGTATCCCCATTCCCTTGCCCATTCACTCAATTTATTCAAGTCTTCTTGTAAGGCCACAATATCTTCTCTACTCTTCATAGTTCATCCCAACTTTGCATCATCTGCAAACAACTGAATATCTCCATTCAAATCTTTGCCAATATCATTGACATACAAGTTAAGTAATGGCACTAAAACAGACTCCTGAGGTACACCACTAGTGACTTTCCTCTTCTGGGATATTGCTCCCCCATACACAACTTGCTGATACGTATCAGATGGCCATTCATCAATCCAATGCACTAATCTAATATCCAACCCCATCTGTTGTAGTCTAATTATCAACTTATCGTCCAGTAATCTATCAAAAGCCTTTGTGAAATCTAAGTATATTACTGTTTATCCCTCTTCTCTGTCCATTTAGTAATCTAAGTAGATTACTAAAACATGACCACCCTTTAGCAAATCCATGCTGTCCATCAAAGATAATACCATTGTTGTCAATCCAATTCTGGATCCTAGTTCTCACCAGCTTCTTCAACAACAACATCTGACACACAGATAATCCTATAATTTGATGCTTGAGTTCTATCACTTCCCTTATGAAGCAACGCAATCTTGCCTTCCTTCCACTCCTTTGGAACTTGACCCAAAGTCAAGTTCCAAAGGAGTGGAAATCTAACCTAACCTTGGTTGGAGTTGACATCCAACCAAGCAGATGTCAACTCCCTGGCACATTTCTTCAAAATATGTGGTAATATATTATCAAGTCCCACAGCTCTCAACTCCCCGTACACCTCTTGCTCAATTACAGTCAGTCTCTCTTCCCCATCATCAGCTGTGCTCAATCTCTCCATGATGTCACATTCACAAGAATGAAAGACCTTTATGAACTGTTCATTGAGTATCTCCACTATATCTTCCGCACCAGGTGTCCTTATACCGGTTTCTCTAATCAGTGTCATCCTTTTATAATCATTCTTTTTTTGCTGGCTACATATTGAAAGAACTCCCTAGGATTCTTTTTGGCATCATTAGCTAGCTGCTGCTCATACCTCACTTTTGCTACCCTTACCAACCAAGTCACCCTCCTTGCCTGGTCTTTGTTTGTAATCTTCATGGAATTGATTATTACCACTTCTCTTATGTTGCCTCCATAATGCCCTTTTTCTCTTTATCGCATGCTTATTTCATCTTTCATTCATTCATCCATTTTACATTTACTTTATTTAGCCTTCTGACCCTTGGAATACATTTAGACATTGCTTCTACTTGATAGTTCTTATATATCCCCCAAGCTGCATTGATCTCTTTTCCAGCTAACTCCTCATTCCATGCTATACCTGCAAGCCATCTCTTGAGCTCTTCATAATCACCAGCCTTGTATTTCCACATATACCCTTTTCTCACAGAGGTCCTGTCACTGCTGGCAACCACCCAGGTAATCACTTCATGGTCACTCTCACCAGTTGGAGGGTGATTGGACACCTCATTTATAATTACATCCTCTGATGAGATGATCAAATCCAAGACCCTCAGTCCTTGTGTGTCCTCTGTTATATACTGTCTGAGGTTGTTGTTCCTCAAAAACTCAAGAAACTCATTTTCTTTGCTTCCAGTTTCTGTCTCATCATCCCAGTCTATATTGCCATAATTAAAATTGCTCATAATGATCATCCTTTTCTTATTTGCTTGGCTAATTTTATTATATATTTTATAGCCATTACCATCCACATTTCCAGGTCTATAACAACATCCAACCAAGTATTTCCTTCTATTCACCTTTATCTCACACCATACTGCCTCAAAACTACTGGCACTATTTCTCTCTTTCATCCTTACTTTGTATGGACATAACGACATAACTCTTTCTCTATCATCAATAGCACTCCCCCTCCCTACCCTTTCTATCCTTGCAAAACACATCATACCCTTTCATCTCTTTTACTGTCAGGATGTCATCCTCATCTAACCATGTCTCACTTATTCCAACAATTTTTGGATGAACAGACTCAATTAATGCAAGCATTTCATCTTCCTTGTTTCTTACACTTCTAGCATTTATATACAAACAGCAACTCATTCCTGGATCTATAGTTAGTTCCACTGATACCACTTATTTGATGTGACTTCTCCATGCTTTACTCAATGAATTTCTTTTTTCTCCTTATTCATCTTAGAACTCTTTTCAAATCCAACTGCTTTCTATTGATCCCAGGTCATCCCCTTCCTTTCCTGTTTACACATGCATTTGCATCGTCTTGGAGCATCCATCTTTCTCCTGAGCCCCGTTCTCCTGAAGCTCTCATTTGAGCCTGTCCATCCAACAATTTTTGGGTGAACAGACTCAATGTACTCATTTCTCTACCTTCCAGCAGCAGTCTCTCCAGGTGACTCATACCAAATCACTCAAATGCAGTCCATCACTCTTATACAGCTCACTTTGTCCTTCAAACTCATTCCACACATTAACAAACTGCACTCCTTTCTCCTCACACATTTCCTCTAACATATCATCCATAATCCTTGCTCTCTCTCTCTCTGCCTCATCTCATTTTCGAACCCTGCATCACACTTTTGCTCTCGTTCATTCTTTTGAGTTTATGAACTTTCGAACCTTGCATCCAAGTTTCGCTCTCGTTCATTCTTTCACATTTTCGAGCTTTTGAGCCTTGCGTTACACTTTCACTTTCATTCATTCTCTCAATTTCGTTGCCTTCTACCACATTCTCATCACTTTCATCTTTCTTATCATCGATTGAGTTTCTCAGATCATTCATTCTCTTTTTCAAAACTTTTTTTAACATTTTTTCACTGCTCTTTTACACCATCCTTCTCTATCAGACAAGCACTCATCAAGTCCTCATTCAGCTCACATTTCACACACACACACCCTCCTTACATCTGCAGTTTATCTATGTAATCCAATGAGTACATATAGCATGTCTCACATTTCATGAAATGACTGAAGTCGAAGTTAAATTCCTGCATGGACAAAGCCGCTGCCATCTTTTCTTTGCTGGTTACTACACATAAAATTTAATTTATGATATTATATATGATAAATTTATTAATATTGAAATTTATAATATTTAACTTGTTCGAAATAGTAGAAGGGGGGGGAGATTGCATGCCTTTGAAAAGCATGGTCAGGTGAATTTGACAACAATTTGTATTTTTATGTACTCAAAAACAGAAAAATTGTAACTAGTTTCACATTACTCATCCTGAAGGATGGATGAGAAGGGAAGAAGTATCACATTAAGTAGACACCCATTATACCTTGTTATTTTTATATTATATATATGAGTATAACATCAGAATTTTTTTTCTTCTAGTAAAGAAAGAATGCCATTGTTTGGAAATAAATTTTCCTTGAAGAAAACCCCACCTAGAAAATCTACTTCACTCTCCAGCGTCCAACGTGACCTGGATCCAGTTTTAAATCAGAGTGAATTTGGCTTGAATTATGGTCAAGTGAAAGTAAAATTGGGAAATCAGGAAGCAAAATTTGAAAATGGAGAATGGGTTTCAGGTAAATAATGAGTAATTGCTGTCAAAAACTATTTAAAATAATTATGAATGTAGAACAGAGTAGCAAGTTTTGATACATGACCTCAGTATAGATTTAGCTCTCAACATCTCCTAGCTCTCATAGAAAGTTGAAACTAGTCTGGGTTCTGATCCTTCCTATAATGCATGGCAACATACATGCCTGAAAGGGGTGTTCTGTACATTATCATATATTGAAGTAATTTGATGTGAGTTCAACAGTCCTCTCTTGCTTTCCACATCTCTCCATCAGCAAACCTTTTAACCTCTGGACCTTCTGATGGGACATAATTCCATGTTTCACTTTCAGCTGCACTTTGGTTGGGCTACTCCACTTTCATTGTTGCTTAGCTTCTACTGTTCATTCTTAATACAGTAATTTTATTATTATTATTATTATTTCGGGTTACTCCAGGGAGTCCTTAGACTCATCTATCATACCTTGCCTTGAGCTTGCTCACTGTCATAGCACCCACAACAGACTCTGGCAGCTTATTCCACTCATTTACCGCTCTAATAGTAAAGAACCCAGCTCTAACACCCCTGCTAACTACACTCTTGCCCAGCTTCCATAGGTGTCCCCTAGTTCTCCCACCACCAGTCCTGATCTCAAAAATATCCTCTGAATTAATCTTATAGAATCCTTTTAGCAGTTCGAATGTCTCAATCATATCTCCCCTTTGCTGCCTATTAACTAGTTTCTGCAACCCACATATCTTCAACCTGTTCTCATATGGTTCATTCCATAGACCTGCTATCATCTTAGTCACTCTCCTCTGGATCCTTTCCACCTCCTCCCCATCAAGAAGGAACCGAGGTGACCAAATCTGGGCACAGTAGTCGAGATGAGGTCTTATCAGGGCTCGGTACAGAGGTATAATAACTTGCTTGTCTCTGCTCGTCAAGGTATTTTTCAACAACCAAGTGAGTTGATGAGCTGTTTTAGCTACTTTTGCAATGTGTCCCCTAAACTTCATCTCCCTATCCACCAACACTCCCAAGTCCCTGGCCTCATCAATCTCTTGGAGTACAGTTCCACCAATGTGGTATACTGCTGCTAATCTTTTCACCCCAAAATGCATAACCTTACATTTTGTCACATTAAATTGACATCCATTCTCCTTAGCCCAGAACTCCAATCTATCTAAGTCAAGACTTTGACATCTTCTGTATTCACTATCGCCCTACCCAACTTTGCATCATCAGCGAACAAATGAACTGTTCCACTTAGATCCTTCCCTATATCGTTAATGAACAGATTAAACAGGAGTGGTCCAAGAACAGAACCCTGCAGCACACCACTAGTCACAGGCCGTCTTTTGGACTCCACTCCTGAATACTACTACTCTTTGATATCTCTCCATCAACCACCCACCTATCCATCTCACCAACCCTATATCCATTCCCATATGTTGTAGCTTACGGATTAGAATTCCATGTAGTATCCTGTCAAATGCTTTTGCCAGGTCCAGCAGTATCACCATAAACCCATTTCCATGATACTAGACATGATAGAGAAAGACAATTTACATGATACTAGAATGCGTTAGGGTGCTGGAAGCTGTATAATGAAACAGCATAGTGGGTTTTTCGTATATTTTTTTCTGTACTCTGTAAGGTGGGTAGGGAGTTAGCCCATATCATTTAGTTAAAAATGACTATGGACATAAATGTTATCTGCACAACATGAAATTTTTGATTTTTGTTTTTAATTAGGAAAATTGTCTTTTTTTTTTTCTTTTTTTTTATTACACGATTTCAGTATCAGTGTACAAATCTTGAAATTTGTACAATGGATTTTATGACCACAAAAAAAAAAAATAATAATAATAAAATAAAGATGAGGGTGGAAGAAATATTGTTTTTCTTCAGATATAGCATAAGTGGGCAGACTGTAGGAGCAGCCCACTTGACTTTCTACTTCTATGTGAACACTGTAAATGTACATAAAATACCAAAACTTTTTTTTTTTTTGAAAAATTTGCATCATCCATAATTTGTTCAAAAGCATCTCATCTTATTCACGTTACCTTGTTTTTCCCCTTAACATGTTATACTCAATTTTTAGTGAAGATGGTAAATTTAATATAGAAATAGACAATAGAATCAACAAAGCTGGTATGGTAGGAAGTCAATCGAATAAATTCATATGGAATAAGAGAGAAATTAGTCAGAACACTAAATTAGTTGTATACAAGACAGTGTTCAAACCAATTTTAACTTATGGATCTGAGAGCTGGGTCAGAAGTAAAACACTTCACCAAAGACTAGTGACCACAGATATGAGAGTCCTGAGAAAGATTACAGGCATGAACAGATGGCATCAATGGCAATATCATATTAAAAATGAGGATATTAGGAAAGAACTTGACATTGTCAACATCCAGGAATGCGTTAGCAGAGCTAATCTCAGGTGGTATGGTCACTTAAACAGAATGGATGAGGAAAGATTAGCAAAACAAGTGTTCTCTGCCAGGTTGGCAGGAAAACAACCCAGAGGAAGACCAAGAATAGGTGGATTGATACTGTAGAAAGTTCCTTAGATGATAGAAATATAAGATCTGATAATGTTGGAGTCTTGACAAGTAACAGACTAATTTGGAGGAAAATTGTAGATAGGAAGTTAGTAATGATGTAAATTTTTCATGTAATACTATCATATCCTGTACACCCCTTGAGGGTTCATGGCAGGAATTTGATGATGATGATGATGATGAAAAATAAAAACACTGTTGGTGGACACAATTAATAAAAGAAGCAGTCAGAAGAAGTCACGGAAAAGAAGAGACCATACCAAAAAAAAAAGTTGCTAGCAAATAAGTCAGTAGATGTCCTAAAAGAATGCAAAGAGAAATGTAAGAGAATTAAACTGTGTGTAAAAGTGCCTAAACAAAAGTCATGGAAAGACTAGTAAGAAAATAGAACATAAATATCAGGTAGGTGGATAAATGTTATGTAGTCTATAACATTGGTGGAAAGAGAGAAAAGAGTACTGTAAAAGAAATCAAAGATGATAATGGTGACATAAAAACTGAAGAAATCCTAGATGTCTAGAGTAATTACTTTGAAAGACTGCTAAACACCAAGCAGTGATAGAACTGTGCTAGAAAATTTCAAGAGGAATGCAAAGAGTAGTACATATCAATACTTGAGGTGGAAAAAAAGCCATCGAAAACTTGAAATATGAAAAGGCAGCTTGAGTAGATGATATTCGACCAGAAGTGGTAAAATATAGAGGTATAGAAGTTTTGAAGTAGCCATACTGCATAATTTAGAGGGGCCTGGTCAAAATGTTGAATTCCAGATGATTGGAACAGAGCTCTCATAGTTCCCATCTGTAAAAGGGAATGAAGCTGAATGTGAAAATTGCAGTGGAATTTCTCTGCTGAGTGTTCCAGGTAAGATTTATGCAAGTCTACTTGAAAAGAGGCCGAGAAAGATTGTAGAAGAAAAACTTGGACAAGAGCGAGCTGGGTTAAGACAAAATAGAAATTGTCAAGATCAAGTTTTCACTTTATGACAAAAATGGTTAAGAAATCATGGCACTATGACAAGGATCTATACTTAAATTTTGTAGATCTGGAAAAGGCATATGACAAGGTGCCCAGAGAAAAGCTCTTCAAAACATACAATTATATGGGGTAAATGGAATATTATACAGAGCGATACATAGTCTATATTTCAGTTGCAAATTAGCAGTTAGAATTGAAGGAAATATAGGAAGATGGTTTGATGTGAAATCTGGTGGAAGACAAGGGTGCATACTATCTCTGATCCTAATATCATCTACACTGGTGTCCAAAAGCTGAGGGCAAACTACGTTTTTACCTGTATGTGAAAGCATTTTCATGACTACAGCCAAATGTGGGCATAAATTTATTCTATTGCCAGCCTACTAATAAATTATATTACCAAAAAATGTGTTATAAATTTTAAAGTTTTGTAAATTTTTAACAGCAAGTTTCCTAAGGATGTAGATAAGGAATTAATGTATACCGCTTACAGAAAACTATGCAGAGAGATTTCAGTATGGAATGTTTCTCTCCCTCCCTCCCTCTTCTAACTGCGATGCAATTCTCACAATGTTGTGCCATTCTTAGCACCAAATAATTCAGGAATTCTTGAGATAAACTGATCAACTCCTCCTTGAGAGCAAGAATAAGGCCTTGTTTGTTTTCTGGTGGGGAATTTTGAGTAACACTGCATCTCCCTGTTGCATCCCAAATGTGTTCTGTGGGGAGTTGAGATCTGGTGAGCATGCTGGCTATTCGATTAATATCCTTTGTCTCCAGAAGTATCTCCACTACTCGTGTATCATTTTGTGTGGCATTGTCATCCATAAAAATGAATTCTTTGCCTACAGCATCATAGAACAATCAAACATGGCATTGAAAAACTTTGTTGTAATATCATTTGCCAGTCATAGTCCCTTTTTCCAGCACTTGTAGCTTGGTGTATCCATTAAGCATAATGCCTCCCCACACTATGACCCTAGCACTGCCATATCAGTCCCTTTTGAAAACATTCTCACAATGATAAACTTTCACTCCAGATCAAGTGTCATCTAGAATTGGAGGAAAGACTAAAACTACTCTCATCTGTAAAGAGTACATTAGCCCATTGGTGTCGTCCAATTTTTATGTATATGCCCACCACTGATAATGTGCTCTACAATGAGCTGTTCATGAAGGGATGTAGACTGCAGACCTTCTGGCATATAGGCTTATTTATTGCAGATGTCTTGCCACAGATTTGTCAAAGATACCTGTGCTTACAAGCTGACCTGCCATGATGCATTGATTACGTTTTATTGTTATAATCTAAAATCTGTCTTCATGTCTCATGGCAGAGTGAGAATGACCTCTTAGCAAATGTCTGGAACACATGCCATTGGTTTGAAATGCTGTGGAGAGCATGGATACAATGCTGTGTTGTACCCAAGCTTGAAGAATGCTGCAGTAATTCTGCAGCCTTCTTCAAGCTTTTCAATAATCCTTCCACATGAAATCATTTAGATGATATCTTTAAGACATTACAAGACATCCAAGTTTGCAACTTTATTCCTTCACAAAAAGAGCTTTGAACACAATTCACTTAATACATTCTTTTGCCTTTGATCCTGTTGAGTGCTACCATATGACTCCTTTGCACAGTTTGAAAATTTGAATGTGTACCTGCTTTCTAATCAAAATCATCAGGTAGACAAATTGCTACAAGCTGATTTGTCTGAATTTGGTTGTAATTTTCAGAAATAGTGTTCTTCCTTTGGTTTTGGACAAGCTTTACAAAAGACAATGGCATTAAATCTGAAATTAGAATAGGAGATATCAAACTTAGCTCTTTGCTTTATACAGATGATGACTCCTAGACATATCACATTTTCTCTCATTCACTCACTCACAAACATACACACAGTGATTCTTAATCCATGTCATAGGCACAATTCTCACATTGTTAATTCCACTTTACAAAAATCGTAAGTGTCAGCAAAACGAAGAGATCAGCAGTTATCTTGGTGCTCTCTCCATGCTCTAACCTTGGCATCTATATAAAAGACTAAATCTTTTTATGCATTTGATCATTATTACTAGTAGTCCTTGAACATTATAGTTATCTCCAATATTCTTGGTATCAGTTTCACTGGCTTACTAAGTAATGCCTTATATATTATACATACATCATACTGCTTATATCATATATTTTAATCATCTCAGACAATTTCCTAATTTATGTAATCTGTGAAAATACTTTGACTCAAAGGCACCAAGTTTAATGTATATCTTCTACATCTGAAATTGATTTAATTTATTATAGGTGCAGAAGAGTTTCATTCTCCACAGAAAGAGGTTGCAAGGCTAAAATTACTAAATCAACAGTTAGAAGAAGAGAATAATTTCTTGAAGTTTAAAGTTGAAATTTTATTGGACATGGTGAGATATATTTCATGTTATAGCTATTAAAAAAAAAAAACTGAAATCAATCTTATGATAATGTAATTGGGTAATGCTACTCTTTTGCCACTGAAGTACTATTTGTTCAAATCTTGCTATAAGTATTATAGAGATTGACTTTAAAATTTTATATCAGCATTGTTTAAGGAGTAGCAAGTCTGTAATATATAGAGCAATCCTAATATTTCAAATCACCTAGTTAAGGTTTAGAGAACAGTCATCATTAATTACTTTGTTCAGCTGCAAATAGGGTAGTTAATAACTTCATTGTTTCCCTAGGCTTGGTAACTTTACATTGAACCACACGAGCCACCTAAACCTCACAGGATTAGAATACTGGAGATAGAATTTACTGCCTAAAGATAGGTTGTTAATCCTGTTATCATAGTCTGCTATTCTTGTCAATTACATTTGACAGCTTTATATTTTTGCAAGAGGAGGGAGATTGCATTTTCATGAGAAAAACCCCTTCATCTTCAGCTAAGAACTTTTATGTTTTTCCAGCTACAGCTAATAAATAACTTTTTAATGTTAACAACTAGATGTTCCTGTCATTTTCTACCATATTGCATGAAAACTGTTTAATCTCTTTTGTGATCTTTTGAGTTTCTGGTGTAGCATTTGTTTTGTCAATAGTTTTCAAGTGAGTTTGTTGATTTGTTGATTAAGCTAATAAAATAAATTAACTAGAATTTACCATCATGTAATTTAATAAAAGTCAGATTCCTGAAAGATTTGTTACATACATCCATTAGTTTTACCAAGATAATAAATCAAGTAAATGCAAGGAAAAAAATTAATATATAGAAATGCAGTACTGATCCAATGATGATGAAACAGTGAATGAATTCTGTTCTCCTGATCAGCAGTCACCAATAAGCAACCAATCAGCTGTTTCTACTTCTTACCTTGTTTGATTATTGGAATGGTTGAGATCTGAATGACTGCAAAATTCTGATTAGGAATTCTTATATATATAGAAATTAAATTAAGGATTGCTAGAATTTAGGGTTTTGTGAGAGAACAGAATAGGAAGGGAATTGATGAAAGCAGAATTGTAACCAAGAAAGAATAGAAGCCCAGCAGAACAGCATCATGGGAGGCAGTGCATTTGAGTCTATTTGGTTTTAGATAGTGGTCAACAAGATAAAATATATAGTTGTTGCCAGTGATAAGAGTTGAGCTATAAGGGGCTCTCTTTGTTAAATTTTTCTCAAATTTGCAAGCCCCTTGTTCTTGTTTACTTTTTATTTAAAAAAAAATATAATTTTTTAAAATATATTAAGCCACAAACTCGTACGGTAGCCTAGCAAAAATTATTCTATTCGGCAGTGTATAGATTATTTGGAATTATTGTTTCAACTCCTCTATAATGAAAGTTTGAAAATAAATAAAGATAGCATGCTCTATCTTTACCCTTCTCCCTTCTGGTAGACAGTCGTATGGTAAAACCAGTAGACAATCAAATGTTTGTAAAACTGTCATCAGCAGGTTGTTCCACTGGACATTAGTTCTGTGTTCATCAGTGCACTGATGTATAACAATTGTTTGTGTTTAAAATTTAAAAATAATAATAAATTTAAAAACTGTATATTCAGCAAATTTTATTTTTATAATTGTAAAAGTATGTTTACCCGTGAAACATGAAAAGACAGTGAAATTCGTTAAATTTTTGGGGGAAAGAAAAAATAACGAAAAGTGATTCTGCTGATTCTACTGCTGTTGAAAATGGAGTTGAAGATAATATGCACATTGATTCAATGAATATGCAACAAGTTGGAGGAGAAAAAGAATATCATTTACCTGATTGCTGGAACGAGAAGCAAGTATCGTATTTCTAAATGCAGTATAAGTGGTTAGAAGTTAAAAATGATAAATTAGGATGTTGTGTTTGCTCAAAATATAAAAACTTGGGTGTTGAAGGCGAAGAAAATTGTCACCTATCAAAGGAATGGTAGAAATGAAAATGGAACTGAATGGAAACATTACAGACTCGAGAACCGCATCTTTGCGTAAAAAGTTATCCAAATATAATGAATCATTTGCTCATAATAAAATCATAAAAATAAATGAAGAATATAGCGAATCTATATTACCAAATTTAATTGACAAACTAAATGAAAAAGAAATTTTGATAACTTCAAAAATTCTGTTTATAATTTGGTTAAGAGAAACCGATCAATGTCTGATTTTCCAGATTTAATCAAGCTGCAAATTAAAAATGGTATTGATCTAGGATTATCATTGCATTCTAGATTCTCTGGAATTAGAATAGTTGAACATATTTCTAAACAAACAAAATTAGAAATATTCTCCAAATAATAGAAAAAAAAATTACAAAATTTCTATAATAGCAGATGAATCGACAATGTTGTCAATTCGTCTGCTATTATAGAAAATAAGTGTTTTAGTTATTCACATACAAGTTAAGCTCACTAAACCATTTATGATTTTTGTAGAACTAGAAAATACCACCGCAAAATGTATAAATGCTACTATAATTGCTACTTTAAATTCATATGGATTTTCTGATAACTATAACTATTTAAAAAATCATCTCATTGCATTTTGTTCTGATGGAGCTAGTGTAATGTTAGGAAACAAATCAGGTGTTGCAATCAAACTTCTACAAAAAATTTCCCGACATTGTGATTTGGCATTGCATAGCTCATCGTTTACAATTAGCATTCGACAATTTGATAAAAAAACATTAAGGAAATAAATCATTTTGAAATATTTATGGATAAATTATATGCTTTTTTTTATCATCAATCACCAAAAATTCAACGAGAATTAAATATGATTGCAAAAGACCTTGGTATCGAAATTTAAAAGATCGGCTGGGTGTTTGGAGCACGATGAGCAGCTTGCAGTTTACAAACGGCTCTTGCTGTGTGGAGAAATTACCCAGCTTTATGCAAGCATTTTGCATTGAACAATAAATATAAGGGCTTTTTAAACCGACTTCTCAATTTGAATTTTTAAAAGATCTAGCATTAATGATTCACATCCTACAAGAATTATCATATCTGTCAGAAGCTCTACAAAGTTGCAATATAAGTATTATAAGAGCTAACTCCTTAATCATGCGAACAATTAATGTAATTAATGATTTTAAAAATTCTGTAGGTTCTTTTGAATCTAAAATTGATACCATGTTAAAATCAAAAGAATTTGAAGGAATAGCAAGTGAAAGCAAATCAGATTTCACAAACTACTGTGAGAAATATTACTAAACCCTCTTATAATGTTTTTAAAGGATAGATTAATGCAGCAAAGAAATTTTAAACTTAAAAATGAAAATTATGAGGATTTGGAAGATGAAGAACTGAAAAACATTTTAAATGTATGTTATCCTGAAACATGGAATATGAAAGAAGAAACTAAAGAAATTAATGATTTTAGAGATTTAGTGGAAATGGCTTTGACCGGAAAGTTACAAAACGAAATTCCCAGTACTGTGAAAAAAGCCAAAGTGATTATGGCAACAATTGCAGTTTACAGCGCTTAAGCCGAATGAGCTTTTAGTGTGATGAATAACATCGTAACGACAAAGAGATCTTCTCTCACTATAACATATTTCGGATTTAATGACAATATATATAAATGGGAAACCCTTGAATGAATTTAATCCGAATCCCTATGTCAAATATTTTCTAGAAAATCATCGCACGACTATAGATCCTCCTAGAAGAACACAAGACGTGAAGGAGGAAGGAAATAAGGTGTGGCAGATGTTGTCATAAATATTTCCTTAAAGTAATTGTTTGTAAATGTTAACCTGTAAAGGAGAGAGTTAAAATAAGAATTCACTTTTGGTAATCACATATTAATAAATAGGACTATAAAATAATGCCCCTTGATTGGTACCATTGATTATCACTTGAAGTATAAAAACAAAAGAGAAATATAATGTATTTCAATATTATTGTGTTTTAGATAATATTTATGTATTATTTATAGATTGTTTGTCATAAAAACTTCTATCGTAAACAAAAATTTATTTTGTTTATAAACACCCTGCAAACATCCATTCGCATTCACAACCATCCCGTCGTGGCATGGATGTTTGTGATTGTCTGTGGAAATACTAGTGGTGGCGGTTGGCGGTAGATGGTGTTGGTGTAGTTTTTTTTTTTTTTTTTTTTTTTTTTTTTTTTTTTTTTTTGTTTGTTTGTTGAACGATGCAAGCCCTTTGTTAAAATTTCCATAGCTCACCACTGGTTGTTGCTATAGGCCTGGGTGTGAAGAAAGGTGTACATGGCATGCATTAGCAGATTAGTTCAAATTTTTGTGTGGATATTGATCGGAAGTACGCATGGGGAGGGACTAAATGGAATTTATGCAACTAGTTAAAGATAATCACTTAAATCAGCTTATTTTTAACACTATGAACAACACCAAATGAACTATAAAAAGATGTTTTATTAACTTGCTTATATTTCACCAAATTTCAAATCTGCATCATCATCAGAGCACAACACAGCATGTATACATGACAGTGAGTAAGTGAAACAATACAATTCTAACAGACAAAAGATCTAAAGTCCTATTTTGGTATCCTCTAATGTATGAAAAAAAAAAATAATAATAAATAAATACAGCTATGTGGGAGTTGCTCTTAAGATAATCTCCCACATTTTTTTTTGGCAAATTAATGCAACCATATTTGTTCAGGTTAGGAGAATTCTTCGTAGCCATGGCTGACTCAAAAAATAATCTTTCGGATCTGTAACGACTTCTAAATAGCACATTAGTTTTCTCCCAATTTTGGAAGAAATTTACAGAATTTATGATGTTCTGGTAGAAAAGCTTATACATGTGGCTAGTCATAATTATTATTTTTGAAGAAATTACAATGCATACTGATTTAATTAATATTTTGGCAGAATCAAATTGCTATCATCGTGGAATACGGAACAATGATATGTACATGCAGGCAGTAATACTGGGTAAATGAGGCTGCAGAAAGGCAACCAAAGTTGGACCTATAGCACTAAATGGTAGCCCCTAGCAGACTAAATTGGCTATTGATCTTGAAGATCTGAGGATTAGTGCTCAAATTTGGGGCAGTTTCACCCAAATTTGATGAGGTTTGAAAAGTTTCTTAGGGCTGAGGCCAATTCAGGAATAGTTTCTCATTTTTGTATTTTTTTCTAGAATAGGGTAGCCTTCTTCCACTGTATCTTGTGGTGAGTACCCAAAGCATGGTCAGCAAGTCCAGAGTGGCTGCAATGGTGGAACTGGATGTAGCCCACACGTTCAGAAATTCTCATGTTGGCTGTCCTGCTTGTTTGGCTGCAGGACATTTTGCATCTGCAAAGAACCTGGTAAACTGCATGTATGTGTATGGTGGGGGGGGGGAGTATATATTTTTTCTTACTTATTTCCTCACATGCCTAGTCGTTAAACTCCGAACCATGCACACAGCTTCATATTCCAGGATATCTCATATGTAACTTAAAATCTCAAATTAACCTATTTAACTCATTAAAAGATTGAATCTTCTTACTGTTGTAACCAGATAACAATCTTAGAAGATTCCCACAGAAGGTTCTACTAAGGAAAAAATGGAGGATAGGCATTCGGAACTGGGAATCCTACAGAATAAGTTGGTTACTCCTTATTCCAGGAGTGTCTTATGACTGTAGCCATGTGTGTTCACAGGGCCGGTTTGCCTGTTCTGGGAGACTAAAATACTGAGTTTCTGGGTGAAAAAGTCCCCTACCTCTGTATGAGACTGGCTAATTCACATTTAGTCGAAACAGATCAGATAAAGGTTTCTCACATCACTGATGGGAATCGAAAACCCAGGTTTTTCTAACCAATCTATACTGACTGAGCTATGGAGGCTCAATATAGAAATGTTTGGGAAAAAATTGGAGAAAACAGCAAAGTAAATACCTGCTGGATTTCTGTTCAGGACATGAACAAGTTATTATTAACACTATGTTTCAACATAAAAATGTGCGTAAATTCACATGGAGAAAAGATGCAAGAAATAAAAAAAAGTCTCATTGATTATATTATTGTTGATACTAATTGTTTCTCGCTAGTTCAGAAAACAGATGATTTGAAATAGGAAGTGACCACTATTTAGTTTTGAGCAGGGTAACATTGAATTTCATATTGAAAAAGAAGAGAATGTAAGAAAGTTTTAAAACAAATCAAAGTTGAACAGCTTTCAGAGGTGAACTGTAGACTATAATACACAAACATCATTGATGAACAAATAAAGAAGTTTGAAAACAAGAACCAAACCTTGGAGATTCAATGGCAAACCCTGAAGAAAACATTGATTGATTAAGTCAGATAAGCATGTGGTGAAGTTATCTGTAAGGATAGAAAAATCAGAACTCCATGATCTCAGGAAGTTAAAGAGGTAGTCGAGGGAAAGAAAGCATATTGAAAGTTCCTGACAAATAATTCAGCTTGTGCTCTTAGAGAATACAGAGAAAAATGTAAGAAAACTAACTAAACAAAAATCATGGAAAGACTTTGGTAAAAACAGAAAATAAATATCTGCAAGGCATAATATTCTGGAGACTATTGAAAAAACTTAGAAATAGAGGAAATAGTACTTTAAAAGCAATCAGAGGTGATAAAGGCGACATAAAAACTGAAGATAGATATGCAAGATCTTTCGAAGTAATTACTTTGAAACATTGCTAAATGAAACAAGCAGTGTCAGCACTGTGGTAGAACAAACTCAACAGGAATGCAGTCAGGAATACATATCTATACTTGAAAAAGCCATCGAAAACTAAAATGTGGAAAGGCAGTTAGAATAGATGAACATTCTATGAGAAATGGTAAAATATTGAGGTATAAAAGTTTTGCAGTTGCTGCACTGCATAATTCAGAAGGCCTGGTCAGAGGATCTAATTCCAGATGCTTAGAGTAGACACTTAGTACTCATCTGTAAAAAGAGGGAAGTAAAACTGAATATGAGAATTACAGAGGTATTTCCTTGCTGAATGTTCCTGGTAAAATTTATACAAGTATACTTTAGAACCACTAAGAAAAAATGTGGAAGTCAAGACTGGAGAAGAACAAACTGGATTCAGGCCAAATACAGGTTGTCATGATCAGATTTTCACTTTAAGACAGCTAGTTGAGAAATCATGAGACTATAACAATGATTTGCATTTAAGTTTTGTAGATCTGGAAAAGGCATATGACAAGATGCCAAGAAGAATGCTCTTCAAAATACTACAGTTATGTGGTGTGAATAGGACATTATATCAATCAATACATGGTCTCTATTTGAGCTGTAAGTCAGCAGTTAGAATGGAGGAGGTATAGGAAGATGGTTCGATGTTAAATCAGATGCAAACAGGGTACAGATGATATCCACTGTTATTCATTATCTATATGGATCACATTATGAAAGAAAATGGTATTCATCCTGATATCAAAATTTGTGATATTAATCTTAGCTCTTTACTTTATGCTGATTATGTTATACATCTAAATAAATCCAGTACACTTCTACTAGATACCCTGACTAAATTCAATAACTGTTGTAATAAATTTGGTATGAAAATCAGCAATAAAAAGACAAAGACAGTGAAAATAGCAGAAAAATTTAAAACATCAACTGCATCCTGAATAGAGAACAAATAAAACATTTTAGCTATGTAGGTGCAATTTTTAGTGAAAATAGCAAATTAAATATGGAAATAGGCAACAGAATTAGTAAGGCTGGTGTGGTAGGAAGTCATCTGAATAAATTTATATGGAAGAAGAAATTGGTCAAAACACTAGATTAGCTGTGTACAAGATAGTGTTCAAACCAATTTTAACTTATGGGTCTGAGAGCTGGGTTAGAAATAACACACTTCATCAAAAACTAGAGACCATTGATATGGGAGTTCTGAGAAAGATTAACACACAGAGAACTGATGGCATCAATGGAAGTATGATATTTAAAAGAAGGATATTTGGAAAGAACTTGCCATTGTCAGCATTCATAACATAATGTGTTAGCAGAGCTAATCTTTATGGTCACTTAAACAGAATGGGAGAGGAAAGATTGGCAAAACAAGTGTTTTTTGACACAGGTTCCAAAGGAGTGGAAAGAAGGTAAAATTGTTCCACTGCATTAAGGTGGTGATAAGGCTGTGGCTGTAAATTATAGGCCAATCTGTTTATTTGATAACAGCAGTATTCTCTGTGGTTGTCAGCATGGGTTTGTTAAGGGAATATCATGTTTTTACTAATTTATGTGCTATAACAAGGTGACAAATGTCTTGGACAAGGAAGGAGCTGCATATATAGTGATATACTTAGATTTTGCAAAAGCTTTTCATAGACTATAACACAAGCTGTTAAATAAATTGAAACAGATGGGATTAGATAACATACTTCTAAGTTAGATCAATGACTGACTGACTGACTGTCAGATAGGTATCAGAAAGTTGAATATGGGAGTGCAGAATCCTAAAAGAAGAAGATCACTAGTGATGTCTCACTGGGGTCAGTTTTCAGACCATTGTTGTTCAATTTGTATATAAATGATATTAGGAGGGGTTTGACTTGTGATATGCAGTTGTTTGCAGATGATGCAAAATTGGGGGGCTCAATGCAAGAGGACTTGAATAGATTGCATTAATGGGCAGGTAAGTGGAACTATCAGTTCAATGTTGCAAAGCAATGTTTTGAAATTTGGTAAACAAAGATGGGATGCAATCAATGTATGTGCTTCTTGGTGGGGAAACTTTAAATAAGGGAGGAAATGGGAAAGCTTGGAGTGGTGGTAGATGGGGATCTGAAGTTCAGCAGTCACATTGCCCAAGTTGTGAAGGCATCATGTCACATCAGATTATCGCAGTGATGTGGAGGACCTTAACCTCTAGAAATAAAGAGGTTATGATACCATTGTATAAGGCGTTGATCAGGCCTCATATGGATTATTGTGCACAGATTTGGTCACTTTCCAAACATTTGGAAAGTTTGGTTTTCATGGTGATGAGGATATGTTGGAAAGGGTCTAGAGAAGATTTGCAAAGATGGTCAGTAATCTTTGAAATGTGAAGTACGAGGACAGATTGAGAGAATGTAAATTGCAAAGCCTCGTGAATAGGAGGAATGGGGGTGGTGGTGATTGAGACATAGTCAGGAGTTGTTACCAGGTTGACTGGTATACAGTTTAAGGCACAGTTGGATGAGCTTTGTGTGTGATAATATGTACCTCCCATGATGAGTTTCTGATTCCATGGAGGTCACATGTTAATAATAATAATAATAATATTTACCATGCAACATCATAGTCATACAGTTGGTTTAGGATTGGAGTTATCTGTTGGATCTCTAGCACTATTTTTCCCTATCATGCTATATCAGTCAGATATGTGTTATGTTAGCTTAAATTAATGTCACTTACCTGAAATCTTCCTAATAAACTATTTATAGTCTGTACCATTAAAATCAAAAATAACCTGAAAACTTCAGCAGTCAGTCAGCTTTATAATTGGTCACCTCCAATTACAAATAGGAAGGAACAAGGTGAGCATTAGTCAGTAGGGAAAAGTGGTTGACAAAGCTGTTGTGACTGTCAGCTTCCTAATTAGTCAGAGATTCAGTGAAGTATGGTTGGCATAAATTGATTTTGAATTGTCTAATCTGACATTAATTTAAGCCAATTTATCATTTCAAAATTTAAATGTTAATTCAGAATTTTCATTTTTATAATTTCCTACTTTTGTTTGTTTGCTCTTTCTTTTACAGTAATGGTTTGCTGTAATGTTGTGTGTGTGTGTGTGTGTGTGTGTGTGTGTGTGTGTGTGTGTGTGTGTGTGTGTGTGTGTGTGTGTGTGTGTGTGTTTTCCCTACTAAACTGAGGACTTGCTTTTTTGCAGCTGGCAGAGACAACTGCTGAAGTTCACCTTCAGGAAAGTGAACTTGAAGAAATAAAAGCAGCCTTCTCTAACAAATAGATGCCAAATTAAAATCTAGCTCAGAAGTAGTAATTATGCATTGGTATATCAATGAAGTCAGAAAGTATAATTTCATGATTCCTAAAATTATTCTAGTCTGTTGTGCAGAATGAATACTACACATTAAAATTGCATTATATTGTATATTCAAATGTATTATTTCATGTAGTTACATTTGTAATGCAGTCTTATTTGTGCCATTGTTTTAACTACTTCATTCACATACCTTGTAATAGAAATTTAAAAATTACAATTTTATTTGCAATTATTCTTTATCATGCACATACTACTACTAATGCTGCTGCTTACCCACCTTAGTCTGAAGTCTCTAGAATAATATTGTTAGTTAACAGCTGTTTTATTATGTACTTAAAAATAATATACAGGGGTATAACTTCTTATTATCTACATTAACTGTACTTATTTATAGTTTTGTCTATTTATACATATGCTAAGAAGATCATTGTTGCCATATTTTCCACAGTGTAAAAGGAAGAAACATATGTGTTACTTCTAATGTAAAGACATGACTGAAATGTTCATCTGTGCATTAATTATGAATTAAAGATCATATCTTAGTTGTATTAAGATATTGTATGTATAATTATGAACATGATTTATGTTGTTGTTATGTTTGCATATAGTGCAAAAGTTAATTTTAACTTCATGAGTTTTGTGAGGATTCACTGTGTTTAATTTTTGTGAATGTTATTAAGAACAAAGCCAGTTTGTTTCTGTTAACATAATTTTATTTGTAATTATAAAAAGGAAAGAAAAATCACTTGGTTAACTATTCATATCAGCTAATATGTAATGAAGCTCCTGTTTTATAAAGAAAGTGAAATTATAACATTATTACAATTCATTCTTTCAGTTGTGTAGAATGAATACTACACACATTAAAATTGCATTATATATTCAAATGTATTATTCAATTGTATTAAATGTATAAATAATGGAAAATCAATCATTGTATATAAATGCATTGAGTATTTGAATTTTTGGAATAGCCTAGAATTGAAAGTTTGGAAAAGAAATACAATGACTAGGCTTTGTTTCCTATTCATTTATTGTTTTTGGAGATATCCATCCATATTATGCAATGCAACTATTTTTATATAAAGATCCTAGAGCAGCTAATATGTAATGAAGCTCCTGTTTTATAAAGATAAAAAGTGAAATTATAACATTATTACAATTCATTCTTTCAATTATAATAAATTTATAAATAATGGAAAATCAATCATTGTATATAAATGCATTGAGTAATTGAATCTTTGGAATAGCCTAGAATTGAAAGTTTGGGAAAGAAATATAATTACTAGGCTTTGTTACCTATTCATTTACTATTTTTGGAGATATCCGTCCATATTATGCAACACAACTATTTTTATATAAAGATCCTAGAGAAAGCTTTTCAGGTTATTGCACAGTGATTAAGCCAAATGCAGATCTTTTATATTGTGTGTTTGTTGATTTTTTTTCCACTTGTTATTATATATATTACATATACACCCTTCTGTTAATTTCTCTTGTTAATACTAATATGCTTTTGTGTAACTGCTGTTATTCTTTAATAAACTTTTTTTTTATTTGCTTAGAATTGTTCTACTAAAATATTTTGTCTTGTGTACTTTTTATTATATGATTTTATACCATTAACTTCATCTTTACTTGCCAATGTTCTTGTAAGCTAGGCCACTGATGAGAAGAGGCATGGGATATAAGGATATCAGTTTGTAATCTTTACTTCACTTAAGATTAATATTTATTGTATACCTAGAATGCCTTGGTACATTATTAGATCTCTCTCTCCTTGGACTGATATTTACCTCCAGCCTCTCCTGGCATAAACATATCAACGTCAATACATTGATGAAAGAAATAAACATAAACAAGGATAAGAGAAATAAATTACATTTTTGAAGTTGCTAAAATTATTCATAATCCTAAACCTCTACCTCTAAATATCTCATTAATTGAATTGAAAACTTGTCATGATCTTTGAAAAAATAAAAAATCTTATCACCAAAGCTAACAAAGGCAATATCACTGTTATTTCTTTTTCTTCTAATTATAAATGGATATATATCTGCTCTCAGATTGTAAAACCTCTGCATTAATTGGCAAAGATCCAACCATGAGTTAACTTAACAAACTTAAATGAATTATATTTTTTCTTGATCCTGATACAGTTTAAAAACTTAAAACTCATCATGCAAGACTACTTAGAATTGATGGCTTGCATATAAATCAGGATATTCTCTTTGCCAATCATAGATTGCATGAGTTATAGCTAAAATTATGAAGTCCTATATACAAAATTTCAATTTCTTTCAAATCTTTCTCTCCCTTAACCAGCCATTCCTTTTATTATATTAAAAACACAAGCAACTTTATATCAAAAATTAAAGATTTGAGCCTTTACTCTACAGACCAGTAATTTTGAGAGCTGACTTTTATCATCTTAAGTTTCCATCAGATATTTTAGACCTTTTCAAGTTCATCATGAATTCTGGATAGTTCAGCTGGAATGAAAAGCTTGATTGATAAGTTAAAGGTGTCATGATAGATTATCTGGAAATTGGAGAACCCATTGCAAAACTGGAAGAAAAAATTCTGATATTGAGTCAAAAAGCTTCCCTATGGCTTTACTATTGTTGTGTCTCAATTTACGATTATTATCTTTCAACTATCCTTGCATGTCAAACTCTGCTTGTCTTTATCCAAATCTTATCTATATACGAGATATCACCCAAATACAAATATTCAAGCTTCTTCATCCCTTAGTGTAACTAAATATTTATTTTATATTGTGCCTTTCAGGACATTTAGTTTAGGATATAAAATTCAAAAACAAGGAGCAATTACCAAAATATGTCTGAGTCTGAATACTAATATGCAATCGTGACTGTTATCTCGTAACTTAACCCCCCCCCCCCCGTGATTAGGTTCGTACGTTGTTACAAGTGGTGCATTGAGCGGCAATTTCAGACAACTGAAAAATTCATTCTTTATCAAATAAAACTCAATTCAATACTAAGAATATATAATACAAATTAACACTAGCTAAACACAAGTATTAGGCTAAGATCCTATATGGGAATTGTGATCATACTGCCATAACAGTTTCTATATAAACAAACATATATAGTCCTAGAACTAGTTGACCCTTTATCTAACCCCTTACTGGTCTGATCACACTATAATTCTGTACTTTCTAGGACATATATAATCAGTTATTCTAATTTTCTTACTAAGACTATATGGATTAAAGTTATCCTTTCGCTGAGCTAATACACACTTTTGACCTTTAAAACTCTCTTAAATGAAATACAATGTTCAGGCATAAATCTCTAGGCACATGAATACTTATTAATTAATAGTAACAAGCTTATTCTCATTCTAAAGTCCTAGTATAATTTTCATTAATCCCTTCAGCTGTTCTGGTATTGAACAATGATTACAGTTACATATGATTTGAATTAACACGAGATTCTTACAGTACCTTATTACTTGGGTCTTCTACACTGGTTTCTACCCTTTTCCGATTGTACCTTCCTAGAATGAACTCTATTATAATTTATCACTCCTAAGTTCCTTTCACATTAAGATGGGTTTTCACGATCTTTACTTTACATGCTTCAATCAAGGACATACATAGGATTATCAATTCTATTGCTGTAAAAATCACCACGTGGGCACTGACTTCTGTGTAGATTTCTTTACCTTGTTACTATCACTGGATAATGAAACACACTGACATTATCTTCTTTCCTTTAACTAAACGGCGTCCTCATTTCTTACAATAGGAACATGGAATCGAAATCCCGCACACTTTGCTTCCTTTGTTTTCTTTGTGTCCGATGGAGAAAACTCTTAACCCGTCACTCAGGAAATCCGTGTGAGACCTATACGAAGACTTGTGAAGAAATCTGAGAAAAAAAAAGCCTTGTGGGGGGGGGGGTCCTAACCCTTTTATACGATGACCCTAGTGGCACCTTCAATTTCTTTTCTTCCACCCTTTACTGGAGTCGATTTCACTGACCAATTAGAGTGGCATTTTTCTGCCAAAACATCCTGTGGTTCATGTGCACGCGACTGACGTGACGAAGTCTCAATTCAGGAATTATGCCCTTGAGCTTTGGTTTTTTTTGTTTAAGCTAACCTCTATGTCATCTATACTAAATTAATCCCCTTTCCAAAATTTTCTAAGAATTAACTTGAATCTGTAATCTCTTATTTCAAATGTAAAACTAGCCTCTCACATACAAAATCCTATGACTAATCTTCTTTGCTTTACTTAACCTTATTTTATCATATCACAACTGTAATAATTTCCCCTCCCCCCCCCTTTTTTTTTTTTTAACAAACAATTTCAGCTATATTTTTTACTTGGATGCAAGCATATTTTTCTTTCTTTTAATTTTATGTATTCGTTACTTCCAAAGGCTCTTAACGATATCTGCTTAGGAATTGCTTACTTAGTTATTTATACAGGGTTTTTATTTCTTCTCCTGTTACATCATGATAACTGAAATTTTCACATTCTTAAGTTATCAGGGTGTAACACTATACTATATTGATTATGTTTTTGCTGTTTGGAATAACTCATGAACAACTACAGAGGTTTCCATAAATTAAGAAACAAAGAGAAAAAATCAATAACTAAAAAACTATGATGTGTGATATAATATATGAAAGAAACACCCACAAAAATTATAAATAATTTAATTCAATAACAAATGGGTGCATGGAAACAATGGTCAAAATGAGATTGTCATCGTGCATCAATAAGGAATGTGGTCAACCCTCACAGCAGTAAGTGCTTACAATGATGTTTCATACTGTTTATAATGGTATCCAGGAACTTAGTTGGTAATAACAACAACCATTGCTCCTGCAAAGCTCTGCTAAATCTCTCAAGGTTTGGGGAAAAGGTTGATACAATACATCTACCTAAAGCATGTCAGATATGCTCAATAGGATTAAGGTCAAGAGATGACCTGACTGACCAGTCCGTACATGCAATAGTCTCTTCTTGAAGATATTGGTTCATGAGCTTCACTTGATGAGAATGAGCATTATTGTCCTGTATGATTAGTGTCTCCCCTATCTCAGCCTCATATGGGCAAATACAGGGTACCCTTGTTTCTATAAGTTGCAGCATTCAAGGTTCTGCTAGGAAGCACATACAGGTCAGTGCATCTACCCAATAAGATTCCTCCCTAAACCATCACACTACCTCCACCATAAGTGTCCATTTCACAGATATTAAAGGGATGATAATATATCCATGGTTCTCTCCAGATCAGAGCATGTCCATTATTACTTTATAGAGCAAATCTGAATTCGTCTGTAAACAGTACCAAGCCCCATTGGTATTGGGTCCAGTTGATGTGGAGCCTAGCCCATTTGAAGTGTTCTCTCCTGTGGTGTGGGGATAGTTGCATGCAGACTACCAGTCACCTAGCATAGCATACAGACAACCTTCATGAAGCCTTCTGTGCACAATGGAAACAGATACTAATGTTCCTGTAGTCAATTCAAGGTCAGATAATAGCTGATTCAGGGTAGCACTTCTGTTTCAGCAAGGTGATAATCAGAGATATCTATCACCCACTGTGGTTGTAGCCCACGGCCATCCTTCACTCTATCTTCAGGATGCTGTTTGTGACTGGAGTTGATTCCACGGAACAACTTGTGCAACCATCTAGCTGCCTCTAGTCTTATGCCTACGAGACATGAGTTAAATGTCTTGCAGCTATCCAAGAATTTTTATAATGAAAGGTTTTGTTCTCACTCCAGACATGAAATGGAAAACTACTGTAAAATACTGCTTTTATGCTGTAGCTCATTTGCATATATTTCACTCATTTGTATGATAACCAGACTGTTTCATTTTTTACATAATGTACTTGATGACTTCCATATATTTTTTTTTCTTGTGAGTTATTGCAATTTTTCTCTTTGTTCCTTAATTTATGGTAACCAGGGTGAAAGTCTCCTTACAAAAAAAGTGGTAATCTTCTTTAGACAAATTAACTATGGAACTTGAATCAAGTGGGCTATATCTTTCCTAGATGCATATAAAAAGAGAATTGGATGGTTCCTTGTCGACATGTTTTTTTTTTTTGCAAAACTTTCCTTCTCTGTTTCATATGTCCATCACACTTCTACTCACTGTCCCTTGTAGAAATATAGTATTATTAAATGTCTTCTTTCAAAAGCTGATATTATCTGTTACTGATCTGAATTGCTTTGAAAAGAAATTTTTAAAATGAAAAACAGCCATTCTCAATGCTTACAACAACCTCAAAACAATAGAGAAGATTATTAACTGTTTTTCACCAGCCTCTATCAGAAGTGATAACTCACATAGAATCACTATCCCATATATTAAAGCTCTTTTAGAATACGTTTCTCATATCTTGAAGAATTTGATATTTTTACAAATTGCAAGCCTGTTCAATCATCTCTACAATACCTGAGTGTATTCAGTCCCATGTAACTGCTAGATATTCCACTTTAGACAAATACACATATCAGTTTATTTCTATGCATATTTCTGAACATTGGTCCTACATTCTTCTTCTTCTCTTCTGCTCATGGCAGATTGAGTTCCTCAAAGGCGAATTTTTGCCATTTTTTTCTGTCCTGCCTGTTTACGAAGTTCTATTATGGAGTTTAAGTGGATGCTTTCTTTAATGTTGTCAATCCATTTCTTTCTTGGTCTTCCTTTACTGGGCTGTCCTTCAATTCTGCCATTTAATAAAATGTTTGGTAGTCTTTCTGGGGTCATTCTTAAAACATGTCCAAATCAGCTTAGTTGGCTCTTTTTTAGTGCTAATTATTGTTTCTTTAAAGTTAAGTTCTACTCTGACTTTTTCATTTGTTTTTCTTTCTGTCCAGTTTGTTCTATTGATTTTTCTTAGGCATTTCATTTCAAAAGTATTGGGTTTATCTATTTCTTTTTTTCTTAAGATCTAACATTCTGCGCCATAGAGTACTGTGGGAATTATCATTGTTTTATATATCTTTAATATGAGTTCTTTGCTTAATTTTTTATTGTTCCATATTTTTTGTAGTCTGCCCATTGTTATCCATCCATTATTGGTCTGTGTTTTATGGTTTCGAAATAGTCTAGATCTTCAGTGATCATTGACCCTAGGTAATTGAATTGCTTTACTTGTTTCATATTTTCATTTGGATTGCTTCCCTTTTTCTTCTTATTATCATTAGTTTTTTTACTAAAATTGATTTTCATATCATATTTGTTACTTGTTTGATGCAGCTTGGTCAGGATATTTTCTAATTTTTCTTGGCTGTCTGTAGTGATAACTATGTCATCAGCATACTTTAAATGTGTTGTATTTCTTCCATTTACAGTTATGCCTTCACACACTTGTAGCCCTTTGTTTACTACTTCTTTAAGATACAGATTGAATAAAAATGGTGACAACGAGCAGGAAGCCTTGCATAACTTCTTTTTTAATTGCTATTTGATCTGTTTCTATGTTTTCGTATTTCACTACTGCTTGTGTTTCTGAATAGTAATTCTTGATATAATTTAATAGCTATTTGTCGAACTCTCTGTTTTCTAGAATTTTAATGAGTTTGCTTCTGTTTATTGAGTCAAAAGCTTGTTTGAAGTCAATAAAACAGCAGTGGAGTTCTTTATTTTTGTCTTTCATAAGATCTGCTAATCTGTTTAATATGAAAATTGCATCTTGTGCTTCTCCTATTTCTAAATCCCATTTGCTCTTCTTCCATCTCTTCTTCATAGGAATGTTTAACTCTGTTTTCAAGAATACTGATGAATATTTTATAGCAGTGACTTGGAATGGTGATAGGTCTATAGATAGTGCAGGATCTGATATCTTCTGATATCTCCTTTTTTGTGGATGGGTATGATCTGGCCTGTTCTCAATTCTGTTGGTAAATGTGCTTTCTCCCCCTTTTTACAGAAATTCTTTTTGAATTTTCTCTATGCCTCTTTATCATTTTCATTTGTTTGATTGCCCTAATGTATTTATTCATTTAGGATGCCTTTTGTGTCAAAAGACATCCTAAATGCCTTCTGGATTGAAGGCATGTTTAATGTTTCTTTAAAATGATTAGTCCATATTTCTTTTATTGTTTCACTGCTACTTGTGGTTCCATCTCTTTTGCAATATTGAAACTGAGTTGGGTGAGTATGTTCTAGTTATCTCTTTAACTATTTCATAAGTGGTCTTGGAGTCATGTTTTTTGTATGCTTCACTCATTCCTGCTTTTTCTTCTAAATATGTGATTTTTGCTAATCTGCATTTTTTTTTGTCTATTTTTTTTTTTTCAGATTTTTGTATAATATTCTATTTTCTTCATTATCTTCTTTTGAGAGGTTAGTTTTTTGGATATTCTTTTTCTCTCTCCCATAAGTCCAAAATCTCTGGTGTAAGGCAATCTTTATTTACTCTTGTATGGTAGCCCAGGTTTTTGTTGCTGTTTCTTTAATATTTTCTTTACCTTTTTTTAAGACTCTGAGACTGTATCTAAAGCAAAATTATTTAATTTTTCTTTCAATGTTCTCTGATAGATCTCTTGAAGCTGTCATTGAGTTTTGAGATGTCTATCATCTTTTGTTTTTGGTAGTTTATTCTCCTTCTTTTGAAACAGATTTTTAGTTTGCTTGATAGTAGTTCATGGTCTGTATCCATGTCAATCTTTTTTTTAATGTTTTGACATGAGAGGAAGAACTGTATAGATGATTATATGGTCTATACAGTTTTTGATTTCATCATTTGATGTCCAGGTATTTGTGTTGTGGACTGTGGTAGAATAAGGTATTAACAGTTGATTTATTAGGAGCGGACTTAATTAAAAAAATTAATCGCGTCCTCTCCTCTCTCATCTCTCCATGACGAAATTTTCTTATTACTTATGCTTATCGTCAGAGTACTGACATCTTTGCATTAAAATCTCCCATAATAATCAGAATATCTCTGGTACTTATTCGCCTGATTTCTTCTTGCAGTTGTTCAAGAAGTTGACTATATTCCTCTTCATGTGATTGGTCTGGGGCATAAACTTGTATTATATATATATATTCTCGGTTTCTTTTGCTTTGAATCTTACTGAGATGATTTGAGAGTATATTGGTCTTACATCAATTATTGAGTTTAGAAGTATTTTTTAATGATTAGTGCTACACCTTCTCTGTGATGGTTATCTTTCTTCCTTAGTAAAATATGCTTGCATTTTTTTATGTCCCTTGCCTGTGCAATGGATCTCTGCAACTCCTGCTATTTTCCATTTAGACAGTTCAAGTTCTCTCTCTGTTGGTTTTAATTTGCCAGGTTTGTACAGTGTTCTGACATTGAGGGTTGAAATATTATATATGCAGTTTGCATTCCACATGGAGCCTAACTCAAGCCTACTCTATTTGGGCTTGAGTTAGGCTCGTCGGCTTTCCTGTACACGATAGAACTATTTCTGCTATTTTCTCACCGATTCATCTTTAAGGATTTTAGGCAATTAATGCAGCTGGCTTGCCATTCCTCTGCTACATACCTATTGGTCTGCAGGAGGTATTCCATTTCGAACCACCCATTTCTGGGAGGAATTCACCGATCGACCACCTGAGGGTGCGCTCTCTAGGAACTTTGTAACTATGATAGATTTTGCATGCAAAATCCATCATTTAAAAAACAAAAACAGAAATTATTGTTGAAATCAATACAGTTTAATATGTTTTTTTTTTTTTTTTTTTTTTAAATTTCAAAAGTAATACACTGATGATCAGTAGTGCACTCAGGATTTAATCTTGGGAGGAGGGGGGGGCAGAGTTCACTAGGCAATTTGAGAATACACACTACGCATCGCATATGACCTATGTCTAAGTATCTGCAATGATCGCTAATTCATAAGTAGTATAGAAATAGAAGACATGACACAACATAAATTTAAAAAAATGAAGTTTAATTAGGAAAAGATTTTTGGAAAATTTTCTAGTGTTTTTTTCCTTTTTTTTTGGGGGGGGGGGGGCTTGGGCCCCCCTCCCTGGGTGCACCACTGCTGATGATGATTCACAATACGTGAATTGAAATATCTATTTCAGTTCACATATTGTGCAGTCTCTGTTAAAACGCTTCTTGGAAGGAAAAGAATGCCTAATTTTTAAGAGGCTTAAGAAGCTATTGGCATAATGCTACCAATTTTTTTTTTTTTTTTTTGTGTGTGTGGGTTTACCCCCTGTTCCTCGACCACCCCTTAGAACTTGTTGAGCTCTCCTAATGAGGAATTAAGTATTATATCGTATGATTGTAGCCTGTGTGTTCACCTGGGCTGGTTTGCCTGCCTGCAGGATGAAAATCCCCAGATAAACTGGGAGAAAAAAAACCTGCTGCCCACGCCGAAGACCGGTTAACTTGGCTATGGCTGAGAAAGATCCTTAAGCTCGTCACGTCATCGACAGGAATTGAACCTGGGCACTCCTTCCCCAGACATATGGTTGCGAAGCGCATAGCCACTAGGCTAACCATGCGGACAATGTTACCAGTAATAAAGTTACATGTAAACAGTCTTAATTAAATTAATCAACTGTGTTTATGTTTAACTTTATTATTAATAACATCACACCATAGCTTATTCAGCCTCTTAAAAATTAGGCATTCTTTTCCACACAAGAAGCATTTTACATCCATCCAGCTACTAACCCTATGTAAATCCCTGATCCACCCATTCTCAGAATTGTTCACTTGTTTGGGACGGTGCACCTGAAACCTCCCAAAAAATTCTTGAGGCTGTTCAAAGGAGAAGAATTCAGTTATGGTGACCCTTCATTCACAGATTCACTTTAACCTCTATGTCATAAATGCATTATTTCAGCTCTGTGTCTCTTCTGCAGGTACTTCCATGGCCACTGCTCCAGTGAATGCAAACATCGTTTACATTCATTAGCTCTGAGTACAGTTGGGCTGTATAAGCAGTAGCTACTTGTTAATTCTAAGTCTCATCAAAATCTAAAGTTATGTATTTGTATGTTCCGATAAATCTACATGTTTTTTTTTTGTGTGCAAATAGTTTTTTCTGCAATGGGATTGCTTTGTGTGATATGTGTTGTTTTGTGTATCACTTTACCAATGGTGGCACGTGGCTTGAAAGCGTGGGGGTGCAGCAACTTTCAAAATAAACGTACACACTGTGTGTATACGTGTTTGGATAAAATATCAAAATTATGGTAAAAATTAAACATGAAAAAATATTGTTTATTATCGATAAAATTATACAGTTTGGTATAATTCAAAATTACTTAAAAATAAAATATATTCTTGTTTTGTTTCATGAAAAAATATTGTTCATTATCGATAAAATTATACAGTTTAGTATAATTCAAAATTACTTAAAAATAAAATCCATTATCATAACCCCAATAATGTTCTAAAATGAAAACTATAACAAATGTTATGTCTTTAATTGTAATGTCCAAATATTTAAAGAGACGAAGTAAACACGATAAGCACTACGAACACTCTACTATTGGCGCAAACTGCATATAAACAACGGTGGAACTGCGCGACGGACAGTGCCGCATTACGCTAATAGCTCTCACGCGTAGCAATATAACGCTGTGGTAAACAGAGTGGTGCTAGCGTCCTTCGCCCTCCTAAGTGCTACAAGATGGATTTGTATAGGATTGTTGATGATAAAATTAAATATTACAAGCAAATATAAATAAATTAATAAATATATTTATATACCGAGAAAAACTGGGGGTGCTGCAGCTCCGCAGTGCCTATGCACGAGTGGCCCCTTCACTTGACGAAGTGGAAAAAACATCTTTTTTCCCCCTTCTCACTGCCTGGATAATTTGATTATTATCATGCTTGGAAATTCATAACTTACCACCTGTACTTCTGGTGCCACTGTTTTTGGCTAATATAATATAATAGTAAAACTGCTTTTTGCATAATATCCTCAGTGGACAATTGCCGCATTTATTTGCAGTACCTCGCATTTCAAACAGAGTTTCAGGCATTCATTTGGAATTTGGTTTAGTTTTATGCATTTGAAACACCTGGTGTGATACAGTTTAAAGTAATCTGGACGCGCCTAGCAACAACACGATCATAAGTGGCTTGCTGACGCCACAATAGCCATGAAACTGAAGTCTGACATTCACCAAGTTAGGGGATAGCATGGCTTAACCATTTTAATGATCAACTGAATACCCATCATGTACATTTAGTGCAAATTTCATCTCACCATTCCTTGATGTTTATGGAGAAAATTGTGTCACATTGGCCTAATCCTGTCGATAAATGATCATCTGTCATTATTGATGGGTAATTTCTTTCAGTTCAAATGGAATTTTACTGAATGCTTTAAAATTTTGTTATTTCTTTTTTTTTTTTCCCCAAAATCACTCCAGCGGTAGTTTTTTGCTTTTAGACTTTTGTGATTGCAAACACTAAAGCATGCTTGCTTTAGTGTTTGAACGAGAAACGAATTGTGGAAGGAGAAAACTCGAATTAAAGAGATGAGAAAGAAATCCCACGGCAGAAAATACCAATGTAAGCTACAGCATTTGGTATTAGTAAATCCTACTAATACCAAATGCTGTATATCTGGAGTTGTGGTGGTTTCTATACTACAGGAACAAATTATTGTCATGCTTGATAACAAAATTTCGGATATAATGTTTATTTACTTTTATGTTTATAAACTATATTCTCCTAGTGTGTGTGTGTGTGTGTGTGTGTGTGTGTGTATATCAGTCGCGCATCCAGGGGGGAGGCAAAGGGGCCATGACTCCCCAAAGTAAAAGGAAAAAAACACTTGAAAAAATTCCAAAAATCTTTTCCTAATTAAAATTCTTTTTTTTTTTTATTTATGTTGTGTCGTGTCTTCTATTTCTATACTACTTACGAATTAGCGATCATTGCAGATGCTCAGTCATAGGTCGTATTACTGAGCATCTGCATACACACACACACACACATAAATATATTGGTGAAAACTAGAATACAGAAATTGGTTGATAGCAGCAGTATTCTCTGTTATCAGCATGGGTTTGTTAAAGGGACATCATGTTTTACTAATGTACTACAACAAGGTGACAAATACCTTGGACAGGGAGATGCATATACAGTGGTGTATTTAACAAAAGCTTTTCACAGACTGCCACACGACAAGCTGTTAAATAAACTGAAATAAATTTCTAAAAATCATCGTTCGTTTTTTTTTAATTTATTGCTTTTAAGGCATAAATAGAAATGTTCATTTTGCATCTGACATCGTTTCTGTATTACAGAAACAAATTATTGTCATGCGTAGTAAAAAAATTCGAATATAATATTTATTTTTACGTTTATAAACTATATTCTCCTTGTGTGTGTGTGTGTGTGTGTGTGTGTGTGTGTGTGTGTGTACACACACACACGCACAAGGAGTAAATAGGATTGAAAAATTTGAAAGATTTGATTTGTGAGGGGAAAACCGGAGTAATCCCAAAGGAAAACCTCACGACCAAGAGTGAGACCATCTAACTCAGAACCGAGCAGATTATGCTTATCTTTTATCTTCTGTGGCTAGATGGATATCAGTCCCGTGGACTTTACTCCCAACATCGCTCTGAAATTCTCTGTTTAATGGAGAAATTTTTGAGCACTTGGCTCGCCCTTATTAGGGCTGTGTTGAAAGGTTTCAATCTGTGATCAGGGCCGCCTTTGGGCGTTTATGTTTCCATCTGTCTTTTTCATCATAATTGGATGACTCACGAATGAGTAGGTTGGGATGGAGTGATGCTTGAGTAAAGTACTTGGTTGCTATCTGGAGGAGAAATGTAGGTATGTCTTGCATGTTTCCATCTTGATGGAGAATGGTGTTTCTTACAAACCATGGGGCATCAAAGATCATTCGGAGGCATTTGGTTTGGATTAATTGCAGTAGTTTGATGTTGCTAGGAGAGGTGTGACTCCACGCCGGGGAACCATAAGACAGTATAGGTCTGATGATTGTTTTGTATATTCTTAATTTGTTTTCTGGACTGACTTTGCTTCTGCGGTTGAGTAGAGGATAGAGCTGAGCTATTGTTGAATTTGCTTTATTGCAAGCATGAGAGATGTGGGAGTTGAAACTGAGACGGTTATCTAGTATGATTCCTAGGTATTTTACTTCTGTTTGCCATGGGATAACCGTGTTGAACATCGTGATTGCTCCATGATGGTCTGCTTTCTTCCTTGTAAATAGTATGGCCGTACTTTTATCTGCATTAACATCTATTCTCCATAATCGAAACCATTTTTCAAGATTTTTAGCTGCAGTCTGTAATCTTTGGGTGGCCAGGTATGGTTTGAGCGATCTGGTGAGAATTGCCATGTCGTCCGCATAAAATGCCATGATGGTTGATGTCGTACTTGGGACATCAGAGATAAAAATGTTAAAGAGTAGTGGTGATAATAGGGAGCCTTGTGGGACACCTGCTGTGATTCTTCTTGTAGTTGATCTGAGTCCACGAAGTTTCACTTGAAATTTTCGGTCTTTTAGGTAAGAGTCTATGATTTGAATGAGGTTTAGTGAGTATTTTGCAGTAATTAGTTTGTGGATGAGGCCTTTGTGCCACACTTTATCGAAGGCCTTTGCCACATCTAGGAAGATTGCACCTGTATGCTGTCTCCAGTTGTATCCAATAGTGATGTATTCTATGAGTCTGTGGATTTGTTGGGTTGTACTATGTCCAGTTTTAAATCCAAATTGTTCTTTTGGGATTACACCTAGATTCTCTGTTTCAGTTTGGAGGCGTTTAAGAATTACTTTTTCTGCTATTTTCCCCAGGCTCGACAGGAGGCTGATAGGTCTGTAATTCTGGGGGAACTGGGGCGCCTTCCCTGGTTTGTGTATAAGGATTACATCTGTTTGCTTCCATCGAGTGGGAAAATAATTGAGTCTTAGCATAGCATTAATGATTGCCACAAGATGCATTACTGTTTTATGAGGAAGTACTTTAATAATTTTGTTTGAAATCTGATCAGGACCTGGTGCTTTTCTGTTATTGAGGTTCTTGATAATTTGGTGTATTTCATTTGGTGTAGTGTAGTTTGAGTTGTCACGGGTGGCGGGACGACGAAGTGCATAGCGTACTTGCTTGTGAATTTTTTCAACGAAGCGCAAGTCCGCATGAGTATAGTTTGGTTGAAATTGCAGCTCCAATGAGTCTGCAAAAGCTTCAGCTTTTTCATCGTCTCGGTAGACTATACCTTTTTCTCCATGTATTGGTTTTATGTTGAGGTGATCGCTGCGAAGGGCTTTAGTCATCTTCCATAGCGAGTTATCTTCAATGCTTAATGGTTTTCTCTCCCATTGCTGATTTTTATGGTCTTTGATTGCATATCGGACTAGGTTTATTGCTCTGTTAAGCTCTTTTTTATCCTGGGGTGATAGTGTTGAATGGTACCGTCGCCTAATTTTGTTTTTACTTCGGATAAGTTTTAGGATCTCTTCAGGGAGCAGGTTAGTTTGGGTTGGAACGGTGACGGTGGAGGCTGTTGTAAGGCCAGATTGGATTGTTCTCTCTAGTTTATTGATCGCTATGTCTATTTCTTTGGGTGAGGAGATAGTTGGAACAGGGCCTGTGGTGTTACTGAGAATTAAGTTGAGCTTCTTGAGGTTTATGTAGGATTGTTCGGGGATGGTTACTGCTTCTCCGCCAAGGCTAAGCAGAACTGGATTGTGGTCGGAGCTAAGATCATTAATAACTTGCAACTTGAAATGATATGGGGTGTTTCTGAAAATGGCGATATCTAGCACATCAGGCCTGCCCATTGGTCCATAGTGAGTTGGTTCGACAGGACCTGCTATGGTGATGTTTCTTGACATAGCAAATTTGTGTAGGCTCTTCCCGTTGTTGTTGGTGTTTCTACTATTCCATGCAGGGTGTTTTGCGTTTAGATCTCCTGCCACTATTGTTGCTTCGTTTGTGTCAAGGAGTTGGGAGAGGTCTGAGGCTAGAAGTGATTTGCCTGGAGGGTTGTAGACTGAATATAGTTTTAAACTGCCTGTGTTTTTTGTTTGTATTTCAATTCTTGTTTCTTCCAGGTTTATGGTTGCTGATTTCTTGATCTCATTGTATCTAATGCTATTTTTAACAAATATAGCAGTTCCGCCCCCTCTGGCATTAAGTCTATCTGATCTTAGTAGTGTGTAGTACTTTATTTTGGGGTTGTCACAAGGTCTAAGGTGCGTCTCATTGACCAGAAGGATGTCTATCTTGTATCTTTCAGTAAATTCTTTTAGTTCTAGGAGGTTGTTTTTTAGCCCGTTAGCATTCCAATAAGCAATCTGTAGTGAATTATTTAAATTGACCATGTTATCCATTAATCATAGAGAAGATGACTTGTGTGCTTTTGAGGAATTTATTGGTGTCAGCCTGACTGGGATTTGTTTTGCTAAAGGTTGTCAACATCTCTCCTAGTGTGGCAGCTAGGATTGTTGCAGTGGCTTGGTTGCAAGATGCCGGTTTATTATTAGTATAGACGGCAGAAGCATATGACTTTTCAGGAGTAACAACCCGCGTTTTGCTTTCTGGTGTAATTCTCTTCTGATTGGGCATGGGTAGAACCTCTCTAGTTTTCTGCAGGTTGAGTGGATAAATTGAGCATCCCTTGTAATTTGCTGGGTGTGGGCCGCCACAGTTTGCACACTTAGCAGGTGTGGTTCGTGGATTGACGCAAGTGTGCGAAGGGTGGTTGTTGCCGCATTTGACACATTTGAATTCTGCTTTGCATAGCTTTTGTGCATGTCCATACTTTTGGCAGCGATGGCATTGACCAGCTGAAGCCTTTCCTCTGAGAGGCTCAATCTTGATGACCAAACTGCAAACTACTTTATGATCGTAAATCTCTTTATGCTCTTTACTGATCTCAACCAGGACCAGAGGCATAGGGCGCTTGTCCGATCGGTACATCCGTGAAATTTTAATCGGCTCTAGGCCTTGTGATTTCAGATCAGTAGCTATTTCTTCGGCTGGAATGGTCTCAGCCAGTCCTCTAATTACTACTTTTAAGTTCTTTTCGCTTTTAAGCTGAAATGTGTGATAAAGAGCATTGAGATCATCCAGCAATCTGGTGAGTTGGCGGTAGTCCGAAATACCTTCAGGTTGAATTCGGATTCCTTCATCTGTGCTCTTTGCTGATGTAAATTTGATGTTTACGTTCTTCATCTTGGTTGTTATTAGTGACCATTTTTCTTTGGTTCTCAAGATTATAGGTGGGATCCTCTCTTTAGGTTGTGTCCTGGATTCGGTCTCTACACTTACGACAGGTTGTGCTGTTAACTCCATTGGAGTTGTTTTTTCCAGGGATTGAAGGACTATTTCAGGCTCTGCCGCTGGTGAATCCTTCTTACGTTTTTTCCTGCTGACAACCTGATAATCTAATGAGTTATCTGAGTCCACTAGGGTCTGATCATTAATCGGTGACATGATCTCTCTAATGTTATCTTGAGAAGTGCAGGGGAGAGGGTCAGGGGATTGGCAGTCCTCTGTTTCTACCTCCTCAACCTGGTGGATTGCCACCTTACCTGGCCATTTCCTTTGTAGCAGGCCTCCTACATGTTTAAAGATAGCCAATAGCTGTTTAAAGTCAAGCGCGTCATATGGAGACTCCATAGTTGAGAGAATCTAACAGTTTCCCAGGTAATCCTGTAGACTGAGAGTCTACTAGCAAATCCCGTAGACACACTAAGGTGTCTACCAGCAATAAGATGTGGCGATATAAAATACAACAATGGCGATACTAGCGGCAGTAGGCCTAGCGTATCGCCCTTGTAAATTCAATGGACTTACCTCGGTAAACCAGTGTTGAAAATAAAGTGTCTGTTTATGGCAGCAAGTAATTAACTGATATTATTAATGTATATGAGCATAAATCTCTAAAAACATATCAGTCAAATTCACAATTCACCATCAAAAATACACGGTACAAAACACTAACACGCGAGACGCCATCTTTTTTTTCACTCCTCTCATTATGCTTATCAACACTTGAACGGAATTAAATACACGTCTTCCTACTCAGCGGTTCAGCAATGCACTAGCAAATGAACCAACCGTGGCCCCGTCAATCAACGTAAAGATGATTGGTGCTACCCATTGGCTAATTCTATCTAAACAGCTATATTTGTAATCATCTAATGTCACATTAAAAAAATCACACCTCTCACTAAAACGATTTAAATTATATTCCGTATATTTCTTTCATTCTCTCTTTAATAATATTAAATGCCTAACTTAAAACAGGAGCCTATGTAGCTCAGTGGATGCGGCGTTTACACTCCACCGCGCTTGGCCGCACGAAGGAAGACTTGGTTTCGAGTCTAGTCGGCGACTAGAGGAAATTTTTCTAAGCGTTTTTCGACCGGTTCCCGAGTTAGTCGATTTCTGGCACGGATAAGCGGGTTTTCCTCCCGGAAACTCGGGTTTTTCGTCCTGTAAACTCAAGAAAATCGACCGTAGAACCCACATTATTTCAGACATTAAATATATTGTGTTAGGGTTAGGGACCACGAGATGGCGGCACATTTGAGCCGTCTCTCTTCACTGTGTACCGCTTAATTAGTGATAGCCTTGGGCCATCTACCTCTGATTGGGTACCAGTGGAGATTGAACTGCCCATTCAGTCTCCAAAAGTTAGATAGGGCTTAATGGCCTCGCCTACTCCCGCATACGGGAATAAAGAGGCCTTAGCTGGTTTTTTTTTCCTAGCTAAAACAACTACAACTATGAAAACAATCTCCGCGTAATCCTTAAGGAGGATTATCTTCAGCCTTTCTTTGTGGTAAACATAAAGGCGGAAGTTGCTTGACGAAATCATTTCTTATGGATTGGGTGAAGTTTCAACATGCAGTGGCCTTAGTTGTCGGATTGTGAACCGCATGCATGGAATGCTTTGATTCTAAATCCGACAACTGTCTCACTTAAGTAAAACTCGCCTTGTCCATGAGAAGAGTACCTAAAGGGAAAAAAGAAGTCGTTAGTGGACCGGATACTGAGACGGAATTACCCTCACGGAAAGACACCAACACAAACGGACGGTGCACCGTTTCCTCCTCCTCCTCACGGACAATCGGCTGCCGCACTCGTGTCTCCACTCCATCGCCAATATCCAGGTGAAGTTTACAAATGTCCACAATATTTACATAAAACCCACCCACCAACCCTTTCCCTCCACCCACCCTTGCACTACGTGCTATAAACGAGCTTTTACTCGATGGACACATCATGCTTCAACTACGCAGTACACTGGGTAGGAATTGTGTTTCGTACCTCCAGCCGCCTGACGGTCAGAATTAACTACAGCAGTGTGCCGCTCAGTTAAAGAGTCTAACACATCCCTCTCTCATTTATGTAAAACCTATTGCTAACACATTCATTGAAATCAGCCTCCTTCTTCCATTCAGAATAAGAGGACTTGAGGACTTCTTCCATTCAAAATAAGAGGATTCTTCTTCTTCCATTCGGATTAAGAGGACACATTTTTCAACTGATCCGGAACAGGTCGCGTGTGCGGCATTTATTCGCTGTGGGCCCATTGTGACTTCAATAATCAGAAACTGCAATAAGTGAAATATACAAAAAAGTAGTTTACTGTTTCAACAATGAACGTTAAATGAATTGCAGTAAATCACAGTTACATAACTGAGAGAGCTAACAAAAATAGGCAAAATTAGAAGTTTGCTGAAATGAAAGTGGCATTCCATTTTTTAAAAACAGTAAGGGAAGGTAAAAGGAATAAATAGAAAGCGAATGTAATTCCCACTTAAGATTGCGTCAATTAAATTAGTTTGTTAGATGACTTTGCAGATCATTCAATTTACGACGCATGTGATTGGCTGGAATGTCTGTACATACCGACCCGAACTATATGCATTGTCCTGTGTGTCGTTTTTGAAACTTTTTTTCTTTTCACCTTCCTGAAAATAAGCATTCTTCATAAATCTCTCTCAGACTATAATAAATTTAGTTTAATCCTTTATCCAAGTGTAAGCAAACAAAGTTTGCATGCCTAAAGTAGCCAATCCAACTTCGTTTATATATTCTGATATATAGAGACCACATTCTTTTAAAGAAGGTTGCATTTCATTTTCTATTGTGCTTATTCCAATAGCTTATATCCTTGGTGAGGTATGTTGACCTGATTAACCGAGTGGATAGCGTATCCGCTTTCCAGCCAAAAGGCTGTGGATTCGAATCCCGCCGTAAGCATGGATGTTTGTCATCATCGAATCACTATTGATTTTATTTGTTTTGATGTCGTTAGTTCAGGACCGTTGTTAAGGTCTAATGCGCACCTTAGACAGCGCTGTTTTCCTGCCTCCAAATTCAAGAAAATACGTGAAATTAAAAGCAAAACAAAAAAAAAAAAAAACGGTATATTTTATGGTTGAGATACAAATTTGCAACCCTCCAAAGCCCTACTGAGTTATCAGTCTTTGGACTCCTTGGAGGTGCCACGTAATAATAATAATAATAATAATAATAATAATAATGTTTAATCACGGAGGCTTTCATGGTCTTGTTAATGAAACTTAACTCGCCATATTACACTGAAATAGTTATTTCTTTAAGTAATGTTATACTTAAAAAAAAAAAAAAAAAAAATCAGCTAACGCCTTTTTATTCCCGTATACGGGAGTTTAAAGAAATAAAATTAAAGAACGTGCAATAAAATTTGACTTTATAGCACGTTCTGATTGTTACGAAATATTTGTTTGTTCCTTTAGTTGGCTGTTTTGGATCAGCCGAAGCAACAGAGGCTATGCCGTCAGCGTATTATGTGTTTTAACCACGCTACCGGCCAAGACGTCGGTAGACGTTCACTTTATCATGGATGCGAAGTGCTTATTAAAATTGTAATACCATTGTTATAACAATGAAATATATGATGGATACGAAGCGTATGCGGATGCGTATTTGATCCATAACGGCCGGTAAGGTGGTTAATAGTGCGTGATTGCAATATCCAAGTCTCCCAGAATAAAAAATACTGTGACCTACTTATGATGAGAATGAATCACTCACATTCAGTTTTTTTTTTTAAAAAAAAAAAACGTTACATTTTTAGCGCCATAGCTCGAATTGGGAATTCCAGAAATGAGTACCCAATCAGTCTCCAAAAGCTAAAAAAATATTTTTTAAAAAGGCCTCGCCTAATCTCCATAAGGGAATAAGGCATTAGCAAGATTTATTAATTTATATTATATAAAACATTCCAGCTAAATCAGTACCGTTGTGATTCATTAAGTTACTAAAGCAACAATGCCTAAATGGCAAGTTTGGCAGCCTGCAGAATTGTATCTCAACCATAAAATATATCGTTTTTTTTGCTTTTAATTTCACATATTTTCTTGAATTTAGAGGCGGCAAAACAGCGCTTGTCTAATGTGTTCTTTAACAACGGTCCTGAACTAACGACATCAAAACAAATAAAATCAATGGTGATTCGATTGTCTTCACATAGTATCACAATCGTATTAAAAATGAAAATATTAGAAAGCAACTTGTCATTGTATCTATATTAGCTCCTAGTGACCCGTTACGTTCATATTAGGCGTGCCTTATTACGATTCGGAACCGTGACTGCCTCCAGGATAAGATGGTTAGCATTATGACTCCCGGTGTGTCCTATGTCTGTAGATGCTTGTGTTCACGGAGCTGGTTTGCCTGTTCTGAAACCCGCTAATTCACATTTAGTGGAAAGAGATGAGATAAAGGTTCCTCTCGTCTTGGACGGGAATCGAACTTGACCAAAGTTCGATTTTCTTGAGTTTACGGGATAAAAAACCTCTCGGGTTTTTTATCCCGTAAACTCAAGAAAATCGACCGCAGTACCCACATTATTTCAGACAGTAACATATATCGTTAGTGTTAACAAAGAGATGGCAGCACTTGTTTGTCAGCCTCTTCATCGGTGGCTGCTATAATTAGTGATAGACATGGGCCAGCTATCTCTCATTGGCTACCGGTAGAGATAGAACTGCCCACTCAGTTCCCAAAAGCTAGATAGGGTATAAAGGCCTCGCCTTCTCCCTTTAAGGGAATAAAAGGCGTTAGCTGATAATATTAATAAATAAATAATATTCTGTACAGCCTTTGATAGTGCATATCTGATGGCAATGATGGTAATAATAATAATAATAATAATAATAATAATAATAATAATAATAATAATAATACACTGTAAATTAGCGTTGTGTTATGGGAATTTCCCACAAAAAATCATTTTTATACATATCCAAATACAAAATATATTAACATTCTCTATATTTTGAATTAGTAGGTAGTTTCTTGAACTTGGGGTTCTAATTATTATTCCACGAAACACATAAACCGGAATGAAGATAAGCAATTAACAGACATAAACTTCTATAACTCAGTTGATTAATTCAGAACTTAGCACATTTTTATTTAGCTTCTTTTTTTAAAACTACAACTATTTATAAAGTAATTTTAATTGCGTAATTTTGATTGTCGCATTCTTCAAAAGAGAAAGTCGTCTGGAGGATTATTTTTGACTTCTTTCTAAGCAGTGTGGGTATATATCCCGTATAAGGAGTAGGCCAAGCCGTTTTAGCACTCCCTAACTTTTGGAGACTGAGTGGACAGTTTATTCTCCACTGATAGCCAAGCAGAGATAGCTGACCCAAGGCTATCACTAATTAAGTGGCACGCAGTGAAGAGAGACGGCTCAACAAGTGCTGCCATCTCATGCTTCCTAATTAGCCCTTGTTATGGCATTGTGATAAGATGCCATCTCGTGGTCACTAACCCTAACACAATATTTTTAATGTCTGAAATACTGTTGGTTCTACAGAAGATTTTCTTGAGTTAATTTTCTAGATTTTCTAGAGATAGATTACTTCGGAAACGAGGAAAGTGTTTGTAGGCAGAATAAATTGAAGGGATATGATACTTCCAAGTCAGTGCGACTGTGTCCAGGTGAATTGCCTGAGAGAAGGGAACTAACGGAGATTGAAGGAGGCATTGTGATAGGATGCCATGTTGCAGGACTATCCGTTCAGCGTACTATTGACAAATTTGGTCATCCCAGGTCAACAATCAGTGAATTGGTCGTCCAATTGCAGGGAGTCAACTGCAATTGGACGACCAATCACTCACTGAACGTGACTGTAGGATGCTACAAAGGATAATATGTCGGCAGACGTTCATTGTGGAGTTTGGAACAATGACGGGAACGCGAATCTGCACAAAAACATTCAAATTCGACGTTCATAACATTGGTTTCAATGGTATGCAAGCTCCACATTATCCCAACCAACATGCAGTATCGTCTTCAGTGGTGCAAAGGATGTGCACAGCGAGACATGGAAACTTGTCAACAATTTGCTGAACAGAAATGCCTGCAAGATGGCATCCTGTCACAATGCCTCTTTCAAACTCTGTCAGTTTTCTTCTTCCAGCCATTTCGCCTGGACAGAGTTGCACTGATTTTTAGGAGCATCATATTCCTTCAATTTATACCGACTACAAACGCGTGACTCATTACATGGCATGATGTATCTCGTCCATGGGGATGTCCGTTGACTTCTTACCAAGCAGTTTAAATAACTTATGTGATGCCTAGTATCATGCGTAGCAGTCTGTGTATCTGTACTAGATGCTATCACTTTATGGTAATCAGAGCCAGACATGTAATAGTATACTGATATACTAGTTTAACCACCTATGTAGCTCAGAGTGGCGTGTGCATCGTAAATTCAATTCTAGTCTCTGGCATGTTAAATGGGTTGTTTCTCCTAGAAACTCCAGTTTTTCGTAACGTAAACTCAAGAAAATCAACCGTAGAATCCACACTATTACGACATTAAAAATATTGTGTTAGGTTAGGGAACACGAGATGGCGGTACTTGTTAGCTGTCTCTTCATTGGATTGACTTAAAATTAGTGATAATCTTGAGCCAGCTATCTCTGATTGGCTACCAATGGAGATTGAACTGTCTCCAAAAGTTAGATAAGGCTGAAGCAGCTTCACCTACTCCCTATAAGGGAAGAAAAGGCGTAACTGATTTTTTTATAGTAATAATAATAATAATAATAATAATAATAATAATAATAATAATAATAATAATAATAATAAAGGCACATGGAATGTCAATGTCAGATTTGCAGTCCAGGAATGAAATGATGTGCACTTTCATTCCTTTTGCACCAAGGTTTGTAAATGAGCTTTCCGATAAACACAGGTTGAAGGATACAAATTTTTGCTTCAGAGATTTCCCACATTGCCTTCATTTAATGGAGTTTTTGGCGGTTTACTGCAGTACTAATTTCAAAAATGAAGTTGAGAAAGTAATTATAAAAAATGGTGATAAGCCTGCCTGATTCGGGTTAATTGACACTTAGTAGAAGTGAAAAAAATTATTGATTTTTTTTATTCTATCGATGACGGAAGATTATTACTGTAGTTGCATTCGTAAATGGTTTGTTTCATGGCGGAATAATCTCGATCTCAATATTATTTCCGGTTTAATGAGGATGATTACCTCGTCGTTTGTCATGATATTTTGAAAATATTTCTACACCATGTTTGAAGAAAGATGGATTGGTAGAAAATCAAATATAACACTTGCTGGCAAACACGTACCCCAGATCGTTTAGCCTGTAACACTGCATTATCGGGATGTCCTGCAGCAAGCAATATACGCAATGACAGAACAACTCAAATAAGCAATTTGCAGGACTTTTCAAAACATGGTACTAACATAATATGAATCACTGTACCTCACGATGCATAGAGCAGAACAAGAGGTAATCCCTGGAAGATGGGTAAAAGTGCAGTTAGCAGGGGGGGGGGCGTGCGGACTAGATTTCTTCGCATGGAGAGTGGTGAATGAATGGAACAGGTTTCCTGAGTCAGTTGTGAGTGCTTTGTCTGTTAATTATTCAAAGAGAGGTATGATAGATATTAGATATTGTGTTGGTTTGGGTCTCCCATGAATGAGTCTTAGAACTCATGGAGGTCCCCGTGCAATAATAATAATAATAATTGTATTGTATCATTCTGCGTGCGGGAACAATAGTGCTTAAACAGATGTTATTTATTGGTGTTTAATATGTTTATGCATCATATTACTGATGGCTACGATGCCTAATGTTTTATAAAACGTTTCCAGTACTTAATTTCCAATTGCTTTTCCAGTTTATAAGCGAATAAGTGTTCCTGAGCAACCGCCTACTGTTGACGAGCTTGTATAGATTATTGAATTTATAAAGCTTGTCTTGCCTTAAAATTTAGTTAACCTGTCACCTCCTCCGTTTTTTATCCACAACGTAGGCCACTGGCTGTAAAACACATGGAATTAACAGACAAAATACTACTCTTAGTTGTTTGTAATAAATTCCAATAACCCCCCGACAAGCCTTATTTACATATATATATCCTTGGTGTGAGACTTTTAAGCGCGTATTTATTATAGGTACTATAATAAATCGTAGTAAATCAAGTTACGTTTAATTATTTTATTCGCAGCTGTGTGATATTACTGCATCAAATTCCTGTTTAGCATCCTCTTTTTTTCTTTTCTTTTTTTTAATGAGCAGGTAGTGTTTAGTGTAAGGCGATCTGTATTTTTTTAATTATTTCGATATACTAATGTCCTCTAAGTGCTGTGATCACTAACAAATTACAAGACTATATTCTTTGTAATAGAAAAAGTAGTACATGTATTGTTATATTTACTTGACTTTTTTTTTTTTTTTTTAATTGAACAGCCAATCAAAAAATGAAAACATGAGCGCGATAATCAGCTGCTGTTGAATAACGTGTAGTTGGAATCAAGCTTCGTTTGAGCTATATGACGGTGGAGTAAATGTTTGTTCATTGTTTATATGTAGTCGACTTAAGATTTTAATATTTATGTTTCTTCAGATGAACTGGAATTTAGGAATTGAATATTTTATAGGCATAATTTTGCTATTAAATGCGTGTTACCAGTGCTATGATGTTCGCGAAGAATCTTGTGAAGAGCATTGTGAGGCAGCAATATCTCGGAATTCTGTAAACAGTGGGTTTCACAGGTGGGCTTATGTACCATTTTTGTAGCGTCGAATTCTTATGCTCTAAATCATTATTTATAAAATCTTGGAGTTGTAGTCAGTAATTAGTAAGATTTACGCTTCATATATGCTTTGCGTTAGTGATTCACAACAATATCAATTTTATTTATTTATTTATTTTAGCATAATTAATGTAACTCTCGTGATTGCCGTAATTTTATTGTATTCATAATAGAAAAATATCATGACAAAAAAAAATATTGTCAGTACAGTGATGGGAAAGATTTAGTGTACAAAATGTGACGCAGAGGATTATTAGTAATAGTACTAATATTGCGCATCTTCTTATAGATGTTACAAAAGTGAGTAATGAAAATGATACTAGAACTGTGGTATGTTGCCTGCGAGAATGGATTGACAGCTTTTAATCTGGAGAATTTGGTAGAAAGAAGGCATAATATGATTGAGACACTTAAGCTATTAAGTAAATTTTTTAGTGGTCACCGGCGAGATTGTTTTGAAACTTCCAAAGATGTGAAGGTTGCTAATTTTTGAAGTTTGTATGAGATTGTGAATAAGATTGAGAGAAAGCGGGAGGTGCATGAAATACATTGTCTAAGAGGATAGTGAAAGTAGAGGTGGTAAGAGTCGAATGATAGATTATCCAGTGTCTAAAGCAGATATCCTGTGACAAGATAAATTTAATATGAATGGTAATTAAAAATAAATGGAATGCTTCTATTAAACTTAGTTGTCAGTAAACAGTTAATGTGCTTGGTTTTGCACTTAAATTGATTTATGTCACTTAAATATATTTATAGGGATCTTCTTACAGACATACGCCTAGTTCACATCCCTTCCAGTCATTTAGTATCACTTGATCTTCTGATTACAGAATCTTTACCATCAAGTATTTATGTAGACCCCTATCAAGTAGCTGCTTTAAGAGATTTTGGTGGACCAGAGGTAAAACAGACGCAAAATATGTAGATTTCTAGAAATTACTGCTGTTTTCATTAATTCTGAGATCATTCTGAAAAAGCGATTCATTTTTTAATAATAAATTTTGTGCACTTTTTTTGTGCAGTACCATATTTTCAAGTACATATTTTCATACAAATACAAGTATATTTTAATACATGTACATACATATATATATATATATATATATATATATATATATATTAGGGTTACCAAGTAATTTTATAATCTTACCCCAGTCCTGAAGATACTTTCAGGTGCAAACTTTGTTTGCTCACACTTGGATAAAGGATTAAACTAAACTTATTATTACTTGGTAACCCTAATATACAATATCCCCAAGTTAAAAAAATAATTATATATATATATATATATATATATATATATATATATATATATATGAGTCTCTGACTCCATGGATGTTAATAATAATATATATATATATATATATATATATATATATATATATATATATATGAGTCTCTGACTCCATGGATGTTAATAATATATATATATATATATAATAATATGACTTATTTTAAGTAAGTCATATATACTTTAAACATAGATTAGTTTTTTGAGACGTTTGATAATGATTTTTTAATATTTTTTATGCCATTGGATTGCGATTGCATACTACTCTGTATTCTACTTCATGTATTATTATTTGACATACTTTAATGCATTTTTTGGATGCAGCATCAGGTTATCTCCACACTTTGATTCAACTTGTGCACATACATAATTTCAGAAAATTAACTTTTGTAGTGTCAACCTTCAATTAATTCTCTTGCACTCTTCTGTTTAGGTGTGGTCACTTCTTGATTAGTATTGCATGAGAGTCGCTACTTGATTAGTATTGCACATGATTAATGATACAATTTAGGATTATACTTTTTTTTTTTTTTTTTTTTGCTGCTGTACATCTACAGAAAGACTGAAAATGAGCAGAATATAAAAATAATTATGTTAAAATAATTAAAAAGAAATAGTGGTTATTTTTTTTAATTCAAGCAGAAACAAAGCAATTTTGAGAAAATATCAAATTTTTAATATACACATACATATGTTTTAAAATGCATATTAAATTTAGGTGGTAGATGAATTTTATTTCCTGTTATGAGACCACATTATAATTGGAGATCTGAAATGGCTTGATAATGTTTCTCTGGGCCAGATTATAACCCTTAACTCCCTCACACTATGAATACTAATGTACCATATGTTTAAATTTCATGAGCAGGATTCACATAAAAATGGACCTAGTGAGACAACGTTGTACTAACTGCACTAATGTTGTCTGATGGTCAGTCCAAAAATATTTGAACACATCTCACAAATACAACATGGATACTGTAATGACAATTGGTTACTATCGATGATATACATTGAGAATATTTTTACCTTTTTTTTTTTACAGTAATAAAATTAAAATATGAAATTTTATATACAAACTCGATTTTGTATCATTTCAAACTTATTTATATTAAGCAGAAGGCAAGAGCAAGAATGGAGTTGTTAGAATGCAAGATAATGATAGCATTATGAAAGAGATGAGTGTGAGAAAAGAGGTATGAAAGAAATAAGGAAAAATGAACAGTGCAACAAAACATTGAACATATTGAAGTGATATGCAATACTACATGGGAGTTATAGAAAAGTGCTCAACAAATAGCAGAAAAGGAGATGAAACAACACGTGAAGAACAAAAGGAGAGTTCAAGAAAGCAAAAACAAATAATAAAAAAAAAAGATGTGTGTGTGTGTGCGCATGTGCACATGATGATTCCATAATCAGCTGTGTACTTGATCAAGCAATGAAAGATATCACATACATCATATCTTGGATCCTTTCCAGGATCCAAGATATGATGTATCTGAAGCAATATGTAGGCAAGTAGAATCAGTGGATGACATGATTGTATTGATTGGAACAAATGATATAAAAGGAGATAAGTATGGTATATGAGAGAAGATATGAAGGAGTTATTGAGTGATGATGAAAACAAACAAATCAAGATTATAAGTTTCTAATCATGGTATGATAGGAGTGAACTTAGTAATTTCAATCACAGTGCTGTGATTGCAAATAATTCACCGAGTGGACTCTGCTGTATCATTATTATCTGACCTCCATTCAGTCAAAGGACTCATCACAGGAGGTCCATACACTCTCTCTCATGCAAAAAAAAAAAAAGAAAAAAAAAAGATCATCGAACTGTGCCTTAAACTCATTCACAGTTTCTACACTCATCACACTCCAGGCAATGCATTCAATTCATCATGCAAAGAACCTGCTTCTCACTGCCCTGCTCATACCCTCCTTATACAGGTTGCAGGGATGGCTGCTTGTTCTACCCTTGCCTCTCTCTCTCTATTACTATTATTATTATTATTCAGGCCTCCATGGAGTCAAAAGACTCATCATGGGAGGTCCTTTCTAAGAAACACAAGTCTATCAAGACTCATCGAGGGAGGTCCCTCCTAGGAAACACGGTCTATCATACCACTCCTTAAACTCATTGACCGTTCTCGATCTCACCACTCCATCAGGCAATGCATTCCATGGTTCAACCACCCTCCATGCAAAGAAACCACTCCTCACCCTCTTTCTCACAGTTTCCTTTCATAACTTCCAGGGATGGCCCCTTGTCATGACTCCTTCCCGCTGTTCAACCAAGCGAAGGAACTCCCCAGTGTCAATCCTGTAACCACCTCTCAACAGTTTAAAAGTCTATCATAATAAATTTAGTTTAATCCTTTATCCAATTGTGGGCAAACAAAGTTTGCGCCTGAAAGTATCCTCAGGACTGGGGTAAGGCGGTACAACACCAGGGCGACTCCTTGCAAAGGTGGAGCAAGCTAACATCACTCCTATCTCAGTATCTCCCATAATGCAAAACACATCTCCTTGCGGATATGTCTAATGCTATGCATTAAGGGAAGGGCCACTACCCAGACTAGTTTCGACCTGGCTCCTGGGCCTGGTTGAGGGATTAAGGGAAGGGTCACTACCCAGACTAGTTTCGACCTGGCACCTGGGCCCAGCACCCATGTGCTGCAACTTGAATATCAGCTTATCATGTGGCACCCTGTCAAATGCCTTTGCTAAGTCTAGGAAAATGGCAGTATATGCCCTTCCCTCATCTAATGATCTTGTAACTTTATCATAAAAGGCTAGCATATTGCTAAAACAAGAGCACCCCTTCACAAATCCATGTTGACTCTCACAGATAACATTACCCACATCTACCCAATGCTGTATAAGGTCCCTCACTACTTTCTCCAAGATCTTACTAACTACTGATGACACACAAACTGTTCTATAATTATACACTTCTAGTCTGCTACCGCCCTTATGCAATGGCACTATCTTACCTTCCTTCCATTCCATGGGCACCTTTCCTTCAGCTAGACTTTCATTGAAAAGACAGGTCAAAAGCACTGTCAGTTTCTTAGCACATTCTCTCAAAACTTGTGGTGAAATACCATCTAGTCCCACAGCTTTACTAACATCTAGAGTACTCAGTATGTAGAACACACTCTCCTCCTGCACCTCTAAACCTTGAACCTTCCCTATCCCTCTAGCATTAAAATTGATTCCTCTAGGATGAAATACTCCAACAAAAATTCATTGAACAATTCCACTATGTCCTCTGCATCAGTCACTCTATTCCCATTTTTATCCCGCAATGTCACTCTTCCACAGTCATTTCTCCTCCTACTGGCCACATAGCTAAAAAATTCCCTAGGATTTTCCTTGGATCTACGGGCCAATCTTTTCTCATATTCCAGTTTTGCCTTCCTTACCATACTAGTCACTCTCCTGGCCTGTCTCTTATATTCTTCATGCATCTTCTCTTCACCTGTCTCCTTATATCTCTTCCATAGCCTCTTTTTTGCATGCAATTCCTGTTTAATATTGTTTGTCATCCACTCTACTCCAAATTGTGTCCTCTTCTTCACTCGTGGAATACAGCTTACCATTGCTGCTAACAAATATTCCTTCACGATTTCCCAAGCACTAATGATATCCCGGCCTTCCAATTCCTCCCTCCACGAAAATTCACCAAGTTGACGTCTAAGACCATTATAATCACCTGCTTTATAATTCCACATACTTTCCTGTCTCTTTGACTCCTGTATGTCTATTCATTTTCCAAGTCAAAACCATATGGTCACTCTCTCCAACTGGTGAGAGAGAGATGTCATTTCAGTTATTATCAACTCTTCTGATGCTATAACCAAATCTAAAACTCTTGAACCTCTTGTTCCCTCTGTTACATGTTGCCAAAGATATTTGTCCCTCAAGAATTCTAGAAATTCCATTCCCTTATTGCTACATGCATCTTCCTCTCTCCAATTTATACTGCTATAGTTAAAATCTCCCATAACAATCATTCTTCTTGCACTTGCTACGCTCAACTGTTTCAACATCTCGTGGTCCCCATCCTCTGTGCTCCTTGGTTTGTAGCAACACCCCACTAAATATTCTGTCTTGCCCAACTCCACCTCACACCATATGCTTTCAAAATCATTAGTGTCACAGACTTCCAAAGCCTCCACTCTTAGAGGGCATAGATCATCACGTATAAGCAGTACTCCACCACCGTGCTTTCCCTTCCTATCCTGCTGAAAAATGCTATTCCCAGCTACTTCTATTCCTGTTATTATATCCTCTTCTGACCACGTCTCGGTGATCCCAATAATCTTTGGCCAGGCTGATGCTATCAGTGTCACTAATTCCTCTCCCTTATTCCGAATACTCCTGGCATTAGTATAAAGCATTAAAATGCCATTGTTTCTTTACCCAGGATTATCCCCTCTAGACTCCACTGGGCTCACCGTTACCTGATGTCTTCCCCCTTCTCCCAAGTACCCATTCCCACAAGAGGTTACCCCTGCTACCATCCAGACTGGGTCACACTGACTCATTCAGGACAGCAATCTCTCCAGATACCTAATTGGATGCTTGGTGTGCATACAATTCCTCTCTGTCCTCAAATGCACTCCAAGCATCCACATATTCCAACCCTTTCTTCTGACACATTCTCGCTATTATGCCATTCAATATCACTGCTCTTCTGCTCAGCTCTTCATTATCATACCTAGGCAACACACACACTATCTTTCCTCTCTGTGTCTTCTTTCGTACCACCTCAAGCAAGAATCTCATATCTCTCGTTGCCCTATTTGCACCACCACTCAAGTCATTTGTTCCCACCATCACAATAATGTTGTCCATGCTTTCACCTCTCTTAACTGCCAAAGCCACACTTTCTATCTTTCCTCCTGGCAAACACTCCTCACGCAGCCTATCTTGAACACCACAAATCATTGAGTCCCCATACATTACACATCTTACCACCCTATTCCTCGATTGCTCATATGCATCACTCACTCTCTCTCTCCTGTAACAGTTTCTCTCTGTTCTCCCCTACTTACCTGCCTTCCTGACATCACTCTATTCCTAGTCCCGGTGCTCCCTTACATTCCTCTCATTCCCTCTCTCTCCTGCTGTTTCCATTCTTTACTTTTCTATCATTCCTATATCTGACACTCATTCCCTCTCTCCCTTCTATGCTATGAAAAATCTCCTCCACATTAATGTGGTAACAACCCCTCACCGGCATATATGCCTCAATTACATCCCCCTCTCCTTCTATTCACAGGGCTCTGCAAACTTGCATTCTCTCACTCTCATATCTGGCATTTCATAGACCCAGCACTGACTTAGTAAACCTTCTCTGGACACTCTCCAGTACATTCCCTTGAAAACCAGGTGATCAAATTTGTGCTTAGTAGTTCATGTGGCAAAGAAGTTATGCTTCCCTTATATAAAGGAACCATCTAGTAACATCTTTACTTCTGAATGTCAATACATATCCTCTTTGTTATTGCCATAATCTGCAGTAGTGTTCTTACAATTTTATTAGTGTGACCCTTAAACTTCAAGTCTCAGCTACTATCACTAGATCCCTCATCTCTTCCACCTCCTTCAAAATTTCTCCATTAATTGTATACTCTGCCTTCCAGTTTTGCATACTAAATGTTGCACTTTTCAACATTAAACTGATAGCTTCACTCACTTGTTCACTCACATAGTCTGTTGAGATCTTCCTGAAAGAACACATCTGCTGTACTCCTGCGATTAATGTATCACAATTTCTTCAGATTCTCACTTCTACAAACACATCTGTCACATTCACATATACATACATATTACACTCCTGATAATGAACCATCTTAGTAAAATCCACACCTCAATACACTTGATTTTTGTGCTGTGCATCTGGTTGTTTTTACTGCATTTGTTAACTGTTATACATAAAATTCTCTACCAAACCTACTAATAACCTTAATAATTAATGCACATTCAGTCCCTCAATTTAGTCACTAATTAAAGAAATTTTTGGTGAAATGCATATAATTCTTCAAAAATATTCCAAAAAATAACTTACTTTGCTCCAACAATTCTACAAATTGTCATTGTTAAATGACAGTACCCTATGTTAATGTATAGGATTATTTGGTGTTCTTAAAGAGTTGTGCTCACAGAATAGATTACATTTGAATTCCCTTTGCTGTCAGGGGCTTGGAAAAATTATTGTTCATTGAAAGAGTGGAGATGAATAGTTAGGGCAATTAGATGTATCTAGGTAACTGTAAAAAAAAAAAGCATGGATCTGTACTAAATTAAGAGGTTGATGAGTATAATGATATGGAGAGTGAGAGAAAAAAATGAAATTATGTTAGAGATGTCCGCTGGACTAGTTTTGTAAAGAAAGTGATAACTGTGGAAATATGGTGGTGGATTTTGTTTGGTATTCAGCTTTACCATCCTGCTTGTACAAGTTTTATTTTCAGAGTTCCCCTGAAATCAGTCCAGTAGTTGGCTGTCATATATGTATGCTATGGCAGAAGCATCAGGAATAAAGACAAGATGTTCTTGATAGATGTAACATAACAAACAATAAATTATAGACATTAGTGTGACCCGCTTGACAGAAAAGGCAAGGGGACTATTGCTAATGACTTGAAGAGGAATTAAATCCAACCAGAGTAGAAATCTCAAAAAGTAATATAGAAAATAAGTTCAAGCTTGTTTGATGCAAGAAAGAGGTTAACAGGACACATTACACAGTTATATGCTGCTACTGATTGGGATCATCTGGTTGTTCTTACTCCAGGATTGGCATTTGAATCCGACATGAGGTATTAGTCAGAAATTACTACTTCCTAACTGGGAGCTCAATGCAGCTACCATCAATCCCCAGTGTTTTATGCCTGTAATTGTGTATGGTCATAGACTGGTTTGCCTGTTTTAAGGGATGAAACACTTGAGTTTCCAGGAGAAAAAATCCTTCACCTCTGTATGAGACCAGATAACTCACCTTTGGTCTGAAAGACATGACAAAGGTTCTTGCATCATAGATGGGAATCAAATCCAGGTCTTTTCCAACCAAAGGTCTTCAACTAAACCTGCTGAGTCATTGAGGCTAAAAGAGGACCATGAACTACATAAGTAGATAACTCTTGTGGATACAAAGAGTATTATTAATGGTGATGACAACTATAGGGATAAGACAAGTGGAAGGAGAAAGCATGCAAGATGTGAGAAAGTGAATTAAAAGAATTAATCAAGAATAACTACCTTAAATAGTATGTGATTGAACTTATAATATAAGAATGTTGAATCGAGTAATAATATCTGAGAATCTGTGTCACAAGAAATTTCAGAACTTATAGCATTATTATTCTATGTAAGCATCGATTAAGAGAGAGGAAATCTTTTCCGAATAATGCTCAATATTCAAAAAAGAATATTAAGAACTGCAGGAGATTTTCCTTTTAGAACACTTCATGAGGAAGGCTAAGACTATTCCAACTGTGAAAGTTTTATTTTATTATATTTTTTTAAATAATCCAGAAACTTTGTTCTAGAGACTAAACATGGAACTTTCAGGCCTCCAATAATCAGGGCAGTGATCTTGCATCAGGATATAAAATTCATCTTTTTCCTAAAGACATTGACAAACATCTGTACTCGTGATGGGGGTTGAACCCTCAATCTGTTGCTTAGAGAGCGAGTATACTAACCATTTGCCAACCAGACCAACAAAGGTTCAGTGGTTTAAAAGTTGAACTATAAACAGGTGTGCTAATCAAATTGTAATCTTATAGCATGCATTTCTATAAAAATTGGTAAATCACAATGTTTTGAATTTGTAATCAAAATCCATGGAGTGATTTGCACTAGATCTATGTTAAAAGTATCCAATTATAGCTGACAGTTATCCATACCTGTTTGGGATTACGTTTCTTATGGATGTTTATTGTAGATTTGCAGCAAGGATTTGTTGGTCAAGTAGATGGCACATTTACTCTCTAACCAGTAGATAATAGGTTGAAATCTCACTATCAACAGAGATGCTTTTTTAAATGCCGTTTAGGTGATAAATGAATTTCATCATTCAGTGAGGCCACTAACCTGCTTACTAGAGTACTGAAATGGCTTCCATGTTTGACTTCTAGAGTATGGATTCTGGATTATCTAACCATTATCCTACAGCGCACTAATCTGATGTGCTATAGAGTTTATATCCTTTGGTGGGTGAAAGTCACATAAAAATGCCTAATCACAAGACATCAAAATATTGATGGATTGTTATTTTTTGTTCTTGAGCCAATATTTTCTGTTTGCAGTAGAAAAATCACTGCATCCTTCATCTGAGATTTATACATTTTCACTTCAAAAGACCCAGAAAAAACTCTGCATTTTTGAAGGAATTTTCTGGGCTTCATAATATCGCAAAATTGTTAGTGTATACATCTAATATTATAGATGCTCATTAAAGTGGTCACATGAATAAATAAATAAACATTCATTATTTATTGATTTCACTACTGCTGAAATAAGATAAAAAGTCATTAAGCTGCCGTAAACGGTATCCAAGTAGAATGTTGTGTTCATTTTCTGGGCTTCATAATATCGCAAAATTGTTAGTGTATACATCTAATATTATAGATGCTCATTAAAGTGGTCACATGAATAAATAAATAAACATTCATTATTTATTGATTTCACTACTGCTGAAATAAGATAAAAAGTCATTAAGCTGCCGTAAACGGTATCCAAGTAGAATGTTGTGTTCATTTTCTGGGCTTCATAATATCGCAAAATTGTTAGTGTATACATCTAATATTATAGATGCTCATTAAAGTGGTCACATGAATAAATAAATAAACATTCATTATTTATTGATTTCACTACTGCTGAAATAAGATAAAAAGTCATTAAGCTGCCGTAAACGGTATCCAAGTAGAATGTTGTGTTCATATACAATGTTTACGAGAAAAAATGAATATTCTTATGGAGAACTACATGATGATTTATTATTAGATTAGCAGACTGATCAAATTAAATGTTGTTATTCTTGCCATAATTCATTTGACAATTATTTTTAAATTATGTGTTTAATGAAATTTCTTATCTTTATTTAGGTGTTAGTTCCAGAATTTGTTAATCTAGAAGCTCCTGCATATAGGTCCTTGGGTTCTACAATATATATTTATGTTATGGACATTACCGAAGAAACTCAGATAAATCTACCTATTCATGTGAGATATCAGTATCCTCAGAAGTGCTATAATTCATATTCTACTAACAGTCTATATGCACAAATACATATACCGAATCCATCTGTCGCTGTGAGATGGCATGGTTCAAGTATGTTTCTTCTTTATTATTAAAATTAATAACCTTTAGTTTTCTGCTTACTTTGAATTTTTATTCAGTGCGATAGTATTATTATTATTATGCAAGAACCTCCATTAAGTCCCAGGACTTGTTGCAGGAAATATTCCCCACTATCACACATTGGCTATCATGTTTTTCCTAAAGACTACTGAGAGGGACTGTACCCATCATTCTTTCAGGCAACCCATTCCATTTATTTACCACTTGGTATGCAAAAAATTTAGTATTAAAATTTAATATAAAAACCTCAGTATTCAGCCATTTTATAACCCAGAAATTTGGATAAATCCTATCACTGTCCTGTATAACTATTTCTTTTGTTTCTATTCTCTCCTACCATCAGCATTGATTAAATTTATCATTCCATAATCATTCTTTCTTTTGCCCACCATATAGTAAAATAGCTTCATTGAATTTCTATTAGCCTGCTTGAAAAATTTCTGTTTTCTCTTGTAATTTGATTTTGACTTTCTTTCTATGATAATCATTCTTCTTGCCTGTGCTTTGTGTTGCTCATGAGCCTGCTAATTGTCTTATTCCTTATGTACTCTCAGTAACATTTTCTTCTTTTTCAACTCTAAATATAAAACATAAATGATGATACTCATCTATTTAACTACCACCTGATTTATCCTCCTAACCTTATGCATGCTTTTTGTAAATACCCCTTGACCATTTCCCATGCATTACTTAACAAGGTTTCATTCCTGTTCTCAAACTCTTTCATTTTTTTTTCAATAATCTTTGTGTATTTTAGTCTACAGTTCACATCTGAGAGCTGCTCAACTTTTATTCGCTTTAAAACTTTCTTACATGTTATTCTTTTCAATATGAAATTCAATTTTATCCTGCTCAAGACTAAATAATGATCACTTCCAATTTCAAATCCTCTGTACACTCTGGTGTCCTGCACAAGGGAGAAAACATCACTATCAACAATAACATAGTCAATGAGACTTTTCTTATTCCTTGCCTCTTCTCTCCATGTGAATTTGTGCACATTTTTATGTTGGAACATGGTGTTAGTAATAACCAGTCCATGTCCTGAGAAGAAATCCAACAGATATTTGCCATTATTATTAGCTTTGCTCTTTTCTCCAAATTTTCCCACAATATTTTTGTATGTCTCACAATCATTTCCTACTCTGCTATTTAGATCCAACAAGGACCAACTTTTCCTTTTTCATTGTGTCAGTTGTTTTTTCTAAAGCCTCAAAAAATTCCTCCACTTCTACCTTAGTAGAACCTTCTGTGGGACCATAGGCACAAATAAGTCTCATTGTCCAGTTCCCCATTCTCATATTTGCCCACATTACTCTACTCGAGACTGACTGCCATTCAAGAAGATTAGCCTCGTATTTTGTGTTGAATACTATGGCTACTCCTTCTTTTCCTTGATTGTCATTGCCTGAATATAACATTTTGTATTTATTGATCAGAAAGATCTCACCAGTTTTGGTCTTTTTTGTTTTAGTCACCCCTATTATGTAGATCTGGTACTTATCTAATTCCTCAGCTAGCTCCTTTCTTTGCCATTCAGGCTTCTTATGTCGATGGGGTTTGTTTTCAGATTTGTTTTGGTAGCTGACTTTTCGCTGTTCGCCCTGGTTCCCTGGCGAAAACAACGGGGACCTTAATTAACTGGGCGACGCCCCAGCCGGCATGAAATTTTGTCATATCGTACCATCATTTTTTATTTTGGTTTAACCAATAAGCATACAATTTGGTCGGCTAAATCCCAAATTGCCAGCCCATCCTCGTTCGTTCAGTATCCAAGTAGATACCCAACAGGGTGCACCACGAGAAGGTGAGAATTGGACATTAGGTCAGAAGCCCTGGTCGGTTCTCTGCATTCCTTTAAAGGCTATGTGGAGGTCTCCTCTCAGTTATACAGCTTTGACCCTTAAGCACCCCCACTTTCATGTCTTACATGTAATAAAAAAAAAAAAAAATGTATGCAATTTTATTCAGAAATTTCAGTATATTTCATCCAAAGTTACGTGGACATCATTTGGAAGACAGACTGCTAACTACAGATGATGTCCACGATGTTCATGTAACTAAATAAAATTAAAAACAATCTGAATTCAAACCACGAATCCTAGGAACGAGTCCAAGTTTGTACATAGAGCTCATATGATCTGCTCTTCTGATTCCCTTTTGTATCTAAAAAAAGGTTGCTTTTAATTCAGATCGCTTTCAATTTTATTGAGTTATATAGATGAACTCAATAAAATTGAAAGCGATCTGAATTAAAAGCAACCTTTTTTTAGATACAAAAGGGAATCAGAAGAGCAGATCATATGAGCTCTATGTACAAACTTGGACTCATTCCTAGGATTCGTGGTTTGAATTCAGATTGTTTTTAATTTAGTTTGCATAACTTTTTCACTATTTATACCAATCTCTAAGTTTTGGGAAGTTCATTTTTAAAATAATTTTTTACAGTTGTTCATTTGAACTGTAATGATGTAATCATATACTTCAGCTGCAATGTGACATGAGCTAGTTTGCACATGCTCTATGACTCATTCTTATAATTCATATTTTGAATCAGTGTTTCTTAACCAGGGGTGCGAGCTGGAAAATATTCCAGCATATATTGACTAATTATCTAAATCACATTCTCTTTTTCCAAGAGAGAAAAAAGTTATGCAAACTAAATTATATTTAAGATATATAATAATAAATTTAGTTTAATCCTTTATCCAAGTGTAAGCAAACAAAGTTTGCGCCTGAAGTATCTTCAGGACTGAGGCAACTCGTGGTAAAGGTGGACCAAGCTCTCACCACTCCTTGTCTTAGTCTCTCCCATAATGCAAAGAACATCTCCTTGCAGACATGTATCATGCTATGCATTAACCTCTCTACTGGCCAAGGTGGATGAAATAGTGAGACCAACTTGCACTTCTTATCCATGTTATTCAATAGGTGTTACAGAATCGTATCTAGATTTATCAACATATATATATATATATATATACGTCCTGGCTGGTTGGGGGTTAAGGGAAGGGCCACTACCCAGACCAGTTTTGACCTTCATTGAGGTCTTGTCAGTGGGAGCCAGACACAGAGGTGGTGATACTAAGGTGGAAGCAATGGAGAAGTCATATTTACCTATATGAGTTACCAAAAGGTGTCTCACCTTATTATTAAATTACTCTGTATTTTTTTTTTTTCCACTTGGTTAGACTATAATAAATTTAGTTTAATCCTTTATCCAAGTGTAAGTGTTGCGCCTGAAGTATTTTCAGAATACTTCAGGCGCAAACACCTGAGGCAACTCGCGGTAAAGGTGGACCAAGCTCTCATCACTCCTTGTCTTAGTATCTCCCATAATGCAAAGCACATCTCCTTGCAGACATGTATAATGCTATGCATTAAGGGAAGGGCCCCCCAGACCGGTTTTGACTTTTATTGAGGTCTTGTCAGTGGGAGCCAGAACCAGAAGTGGTGATACTAAGGTGGAAACAATGGAGAAGTCATATTTACCTATACGAGTTGCCAAAAGGTGTCTCACCTTATTATTAAATTACTCTGGATTTAGAGAAAGATGTTGGAGGTTTTTTTTTTTTTCACTTGGTTAGACTGCATTATGGGAGATACTAAGACAAGGAGTGATGAGAGCTTGGTCCACCTTTACCACGAGTTGCCTCAGTCCTTAAGATACTTCGGGTGCAAACTTTGTTTGCTTAACCGGGATAAAGGATTAAACTAAATTTATTATAGTCTAACCAAGTGGGGGGGGGGGGAAACTCCAACATCTTTCTCTAAATCCAGAGTAATTTAATAATAAGGTGAGACACCTTTTGGCAACTCGTATAGGTAAATATGACTTCTCCATTGCTTCCACCTTAGTATCCATCTCTGGGTCTGGCTCCCACTGACGAGACCTCAACAAAGGTCGAAACCGGTTGGAAGCTTGGGTGATGAATGGCAATGCTGTAGCCCATGAAGTTTTAACTGATGCACAGCTATTGCTGTTACCCCTTAGATGACATATGAGCAAATGAGTGGCTCTTCTCTGTGGTGGGGTGAGCCTGCCATTGGGTAGAGAGCCAACGCTGAGTTTTTGGAGTTTGACCTGCACTTGAACATTTAGTAAAGGTCAAAACCATTCTGGGTGGTGGCCCTTCCCTTAATGCATAGCATTATACATGTCCACAAGGAGATGTGCTTTGCATTATGGGAGATGCTAAGACAAGGAGTGATGAAAGCTTGGTCCACCTTTACCACGAGTTGCCTCAGTGCTGAAGATACTTTAGGCATGCAAACTTTGTTTGCTTACACTTGGATAAAGGATTAAACTAAATTTATTATAGTCTAACTAAGTGGGAAAAAAAACTTCCAACAATAAGATATATAATCTTTCAACCCATACAATATTATTCTATTTCACCAAGAACCATTAAATATAAGTTATACATATTTTTTATTTGTTACATTTTCTTCTTCTTCTTATTGTGCTATCTTCTATCGAAGGTCAGCGACCATCTTGGCGAACAAACTGCGCTCTTGTGCTAATCTGAGCAGTTGTGCACTGCTCTTTCCTGTCCACGTCTTGATGTTGTCAAACCATGATATTCTTTTTCTTCCTCTAGTTCCTTTGCCATCAATTCTTCCTACCAAAATAGTTTGTAGAAGTTGGTATTTGCTGTTTCTCATGATGTGTCCAAGATATGATGTTTTTCGTTTCTTGATTATTTGTACAAGATGTTTAGCTTTGCCAATGGATTTTAAGACATCTTCATTGGTAATTTTTTCTGTCCATGATATCTTTAGCATTCTTCTGTATAGCCACATCTCAAAGGCTTCGATTTTCTTGATGGTTGTCGCCTTCAATGTCCATGTTTCAACTCCATAGAGCAGAATAGACCACACGTAACATTTCAGCATTCGGCATCTGACTTCCATGTTTAGGTCTTTATTGCAGAATAGTGTTCTCATTTTCATGAAGGACTGCCGTGCAACTTCAATCCTTGTCTTTATATTTATTTCTGGATCCCACCGTTCATTAAGCCAGCAACCAAGATATTTATATCTTGACACTTGATCAATATTTTTCCCATTGAGTGTCAGTTTCATTGATGAGGCTGGATGTTTGCTGATGATCATGTATTTTGTCTTGCTGATGTTTATATTTATTCCCATTCTTTGGCTTTCTATGTATACTCTGTCAACGAGTTTTTGGAGATCCATAATGTTATCTGCAATTAGCACGGTGTCGTCTGCATATCGTAGGTTGTTAACAATCTTTCCATTTATTGTGATTCCCTCTGGACATTCTTCCAATGCTTTTTTAAAGATTACCTCTGCATATATGTTGAACAAGAGTGGTGAGAGCACACATCCTTGTCTCACTCCTCTTTTGATGTTAATGTCACTGGTGGTAATGTTGTCTAATTGAACGGTAGCTGACTGATTCCAATACAGATTTGTTATTAGTGTTATGTCTTGTTCGTCTAGCCTTATTTGTTGAAGGATTTCTATTAAGTTGGTGTGTCTGACTTTGTCGAATGCTTTTTCAAAATCTATGAAATACATAAAGACAGATTTCTGTTTTTCTATGCATTTTTGTATCAATATTTGGGTACAGAAAAGGGCCTCTCTAGTACCAAAGCCATTCCGAAAGCCGAATTGTGTTTCACTTAGAGTTTCTTCACTTTTTCTATAAATGCGATTCTGAATTACTTTCAAAAATATTTTTAATGTTTGGCTCATTAGACTAATAAGTCTGAAGTCACCACAGGAATTCGCTTTGGGTTTCTTTGGGATAGTGATAAACGTAGATTTGAGCCAATCTGATGGAAATTCATCACTTTCATATATTTTATTAAATAGTTTTTCAAGAAGTTTGATGTTATCTGGTTCGATTAATTTTAAAAATTCTGTTTGCACACCATCTGGTCCACTGGCTTTTCCTGTTTTACTTGTTTGTATAGCATTCTCTATTTCGCATTTCATGATTGCTGGTCCTTGAATGTTATCTTTTATATTTATAGGCTTCTGTCTAGTATCATTGAAAAGTTCTGTTACATATTTTATCCAAATCTGTGCTTTATTCTCTTCTTCTAGAACTATTTTTCCATTTTCGTCTCTTAGAGACACTATTTGCTTTTTCCTCAGTTTTCCGGAAATTTCATTGATTTTCTTATACAGATTGAAATTATCATGTTGTTTCTGAAGCAATTCAATTTCAGTACATAAATTTTTCATCCAATTTTCCTTGGCTTCTTTTATTTTTTTCTTGATGATGTTATGTGTTTCTGTATACCTGGCTAGGTCTTTGTTTTTATACATTCTTCTTGTATCAATAAGAGAAAGAATCTCATCTGTCATCCATTCCTGTTGTTTTATATTATTCACATAACCTACTTCTTCAATACTTGTTGTTACGATGGCATTCTTTAAGCTATTCCAAAGAGATTCCACACTTTTATTTTCTTCTATGTTAATCTGTTGTAATCGCAGGTTAAGCTGTGTCTTGGCACTTTTATTTATGTTTGGGTCTTTCAGTTTTTCTACATCAATTTTCTTTTTCTTCTTTTGTGATTTTTTAGCTGATTTTAATCTAAGACGTACTTCTGCAACTATGGGATTGTGGTCTGATGAGATATCTGCTCCAGGATAAGTCTTTGCACTCTTTATACTACTGTGGAATCTTTTATTTATCAGTATATAATCAATTTGATTTCTGACAATATTATGTTGGTTATCTTGAGGTGATTTCCAAGTGTACAGTCTTCTTGGTGGAAGTTTAAACCAGGTATTTGCTATTGTTAGATCTTCTTCCTGACAGAATTGGACTAGGCGATCTCCTCTGTCATTTCTGGTGCCTAAGCCATGTTCACCAACAATTTCTCCATCACCCCCTCTTCCCACTTTTGCATTGTTACATTTTAAGAAATTAAAAACTACTATATCCAAAAAATATCCCCAAATGTACTGCCATTCACGCATGCACCCGAGCCAAATGCACGGATACCTGCTGCGTATACGCTTGATATTGTCATGCGAAATATTCATTTCTTTGTGTACAAACATCAACAAAGTGGATCAAGTTACAAACGAATGCTATTTTTTTGTTTTACCGGCAGTCAATCATTAAGTAAAGAACAGTTGATTAAATTTTTTCTCTCGAATTTTGAAAAGTTTAGTAAGAACTAAAATTAATTTTTGTTTACATGTTATTTTATAATTTTCTTAAGGAACCATGGCCAAATGCATAGTTAAATAATATGCAAATATTAATTTATTATTTGTAGTAATCCTTGCTATGTCAAAAAGACACCAATGGAAAGACGATTATGTTGCTTACGGATTTACTTGTGCAATAGAGAAAGATGGTACTCAAAGACCACAATGCATTTTATGTTGCAAAATATTTTCAAACTCCAATCTTAAACCGTCATAGTTGTTAGACTTAGAACATTTCAACAATCAGCATGGTGGTAAAGCTGCAGGACAAACACTTAACATCTTGAAGTCTAAGAGGGCATGATTCGATAGCAGCGGTACCATTACAAAATTTGACTCTGCTGTAGTTCAGAAGCCTTAGCTAGAAGCTTCTTATCAGGTGACATATCTGTACGTAAAGAAAAAAAGCCTCATACAATAGCTGAAGAATTGGTGAAACCATGTACATTGGAAATTGAAAAAATCGTATTAGGTTCTGAAGCACATAAGAAAATTCAGCAGATTCCATTATGAAACGATGTGATTCAGTCAGGATATTTTATTGCAAGTAGTACAAGATATTAAAACCAGCCCTCTGAAAGTGTGTATTCAATTGGATGAGTCAAATGATGTTGATAATTGCAGTGAGTTATTAGTATATGTGTGATACATAAAGGAAAAGGAAATTTTGGAAGAATTTTTATTTTGTGATCAACTGGAACTGATGGCAAAAGAATTGATGTTTTTAATCAGATTAAAAACTTTTTCTTGAAACATCAAATACCAATGGATGTGATTAGTTCAATATGTACTGCTGGTGCACCCTACGATGTTAGGCAATAATTCCGTTTTTTTTTTGCCTATATCAGAAATGAAATGCTGCAAGTTACAATAACACATTGCATGTTGCACTGCCATGCACTTGCGTCAAAACCTTTTCCAGAGAACTTAAAAAAATATTTAGCTACAGTGGTAAACATAGTAAATTATATTCGAGGACGGGCGCTTAATCATCATATCTTTCGTGCTTTTTGCGAAGAAATATGTTCCAGGGATGTATGTTTAACAGGGTTTTTTAAACGTGTGAGGAGATTATTCAGTTTCTTACCAACCAGAATTGTAATTTAGTTCAACACTTTGAAAGAAGAGATGCAGTAATTCAATTGGCCTACTTAGCAGATATTTTTGCTCGCCTAAATGAATTAAATATATCAATGCAAGGGTATGGTAAGAACATAATAACATCTAGTGAAAAATTATTTGTTTTTATTGAAAAACTAAAAATTGGGATACGTCGAGTTGAAAATGGTAATTTTACAAACTTTCCCTTGCTTGATGAAATTGTTCTGGAAAACAAAAAAAAATCACAATTTTATCTGAAATTTTTTTTTGTAATACATTTGCAACAATTGATTCTTTTCATGGAAATTTTTCCACGGGAGATATTGGCAAAGAGGTGAATACTGTATCCATTGCTTTTTGATCTTAATTCTATAAATGATGGTAATTTAATAAAAGACGATCATATTGAAATGGGAGCCAGTGCATGTATTCAAATGGAATTTAATAAATAGGATTTAGAATAATTCTGGTGTACTCAGAACCATTTCCACAACTGGCGAAGGCTGCTTTGCAGACACTTCTACCATTTGCTACCACCTATCTTTGCGAAATGGGATTTTCATCACTTTTGCACATAAAAACAAAAACCCGAAATCGCTTAAATGCAAGTGATGATATGTGCGCGTAGCCCTTTTGAAAAAGGAACCTCGCTTTCAAAATATTATTATGAAAAAGCATAAATTAGTCGCTAAAAATTGATATGTTATTTTGATTTTATGTTGATACATATATGTATTGTTTTGCGATAAATTTTATTTTCTAACAAATAAAAAACACATTTTTTAAGGGGTTGCGAGAATGTAAATTTAAGTTCACTGGGGTGCGGGCCAATAAAAAGGTTAAGAATTACTGTTTTGAATGTAGTTACTGGTCTGTCTTCCCTGATGATGTTCACATAACATTGGAAGTTTTGAATAAAATTCTGTGTGTGTGTGTGTACATGTGTGAGCCATGAAAGTTTTTAAATAAGAATTGATTTTATCATGAACTAAGATGGAACAAGTATTACTGATCATGTAAAGATGTTGCAAAATAGTATGAATATACAAGAAAATTATTAAAAAAAAAAAAAAATCTTAGAGCAGCAAAAGTTGGAGAGACTCATTCTGCTGACAACACAATGAGATTATCCTGTCTTAGTGAAAAAGCTGTTCAAAGGTCAAAAACAGAAAAAGTATATCCACAACTAGTTGGATCCATGATATTCCTTCACCATTACTAAAGCAAGGTAGGTAATCTGTTATTGGTGCATGCTGCAGAATTGCTGGTAAGTGTATGTAGTGCAGTGCTGTTCTTATCTCCATTTCAAAAGCATCAGTAGTTTTAATGACAAAAAATAAATTAACTTGTCTATCATCTAAGTGAAATTTTTCTGTCGTTATCATAATTTCTTTATTGGATATGCAGAATACTATGATAGTTCTACACATTACATAAAGCAAAGTAATAAGTTTACATTATTACTATCTTTCTGTCAACTATTTACTTCAAAATTTATTTTTTGTCAGATCTTGCATATCAGTCCTTTTTCAAGGTCTAAAGTGGCAGAGTTACTCAAACAAGTGTTTGATGCCAGAATAGGAAATTTATTTAGGTGTCATACTGTGCTTTATACTGTATATAAAGTATAGAACTGAGTTTAACCATTTCTGATATCTAGTTTAATGTCACTTTTCTTAGTGGCATTAAACTAGATATCAGAAATGGTTAAACTCAGTTCTATACTTTATTATTAAACACATTCAAATTGTCTGCAGACATCATGCTGTCAGGCAATGCATCCCAATCATTCACAACGTTCCATGCAAAAAACCTGCTATGGCATATACTCTTGCTTTATGCCTAAATTTATATAAAATTATGAACATTTCTTTCAGTTCTACTACTGACCTTCAGTGCAAGACATATGTTCCGTTTACATTATTTACTTGTAGTACAAAGAACAGCTCTTTTCTTGGCACCATGTATGTCAAACTGTTCATCAGTAAAATAAAAATCTGTCCTTGTTGAAAATTTTTCTGAGCTTATTCTCATGTATGCTTGCATAAATCTTACGTGGAATATTCAAGTAAGGAGAGTCTTCTGTGAGTCTCATGTTGTTTTATGTTTCTTTTTATAGGTAGGTACTATGAGAGTTAGTTCTGCTCAATCTAAAGTTCATCCTTCTGACCAGGAAGGACATTTCGAATTATACAAGAAAGCCATAGAACTTTTTTACTTCTATATTGGGGGGCGCTAGTGGGCCAAGTACTGCGGACGTGTTTTGAAGAGCTCCTGATTCAGATAAGTTTTCATCATCATCATCATCAAATTCCTGCCATGTACCCTCAAGGGGTGTACAGGATATGACAGTACTACATGAAAAAAATTACATCATTACTAACTTCCTATCTACAATTTTCCTCCAAATCAGTCTGTTACTTGTCAAGACTCCAACATTATCAGATCTTATATTTCTATCGTCTAAGGCACTTTGTACCGTATCAATCCACCTATATCTTGGTCTTCCTCTGGGTCGTTTTCCTGCCAACCTGGCAGAGAACACTTGTTTTGCTAATCTTTCCTCTCCCATTCTATTTAAGTGACCATACCATCTGAGATTAGCTCTGCTAACGCATTCCTGGATGCTGACAATGTCAAGTTCTTTCCTAATATCCTCATTTTTAATATGATATTGCCATTGATGCCATCTGTTCACGCCTCTAATCTTTCTCAGGACTCTCATATCTGCGGTCTCTAGCCTTTGGTCAAGTGTTTTACTTCTGACCCAGCTCTCAGATCCATAAGTTAAAATTGGTTTGAACACAGTCTTGTATACAGCTAATTTAGTGTTCCGACTAATTTCTTTCTTATTCCATATGAATTTATTCAATTGACATCCCACGATACCAGCTTTGCTGATTCTGTTGTCTATTTCTATATTTAGTTTACCATCTTCAGTAAAAATTGTGCCTAAGTAGCTGAAATGTTTTACTTGTTCCACAGGTTCTCCATTCACAACACAGTTGACATTTTCAATGATTCTGCCTATTTTCATTGTCTTTGTCTTTTTATTGCTGACCTTCATACCATATCTATTACAACAGCTATTCAATTTAGTCAGAGAATCCTGCAGACTTGTAGTGGATTTATTTAGAAGTATAACATCATCCGCATAAAGCAAAGAGCTGACATTAACATCTCCAATTTTGATATCAGGTTTAATACCACATTCCTTCATAATGTGATCCATATAGATAATGAATAACAGAGGGGATAATGTACATCCTTGTCTCACACCAGATTTAACATTAAACCATCTTCCTGTACTTCCTTCAATTCTAACTGCTGACTCACAACTCAAATAAAGACTAAGTATTGCTTGATATAATGCCCCATTGACACCATATAACTGCAGCGTATTGAATAGCTTCTCTCTTGGCACCTTGTCATATGCCTTTTCCAAATCAACAAAACTTAAATACAGATCTTTGTTATATTCCCATGCTTTCTCGACTATTTGTCGTAAAGTGAAGATCTGATCCTGACAGCCTCTATTTGGCCTGAATCCAGCTTGTTCTTCACCAAGTTTTTCTTCCACAATTCTTCTCAACCGTTTCTCAAGTATACTTGCATAGATCTTGCCAGGAACACTCAGTAGGGAAATACCTCTGTAATTCTCACATTCAGTTTTATTTCCCTTTTTATATATGGGTACTATGAGAGCTCTACTCCAATCATCGGGAATTCGTCCCTCTGTCCAGGCTTTCTGAACTATGCAGTGCAGCCACTGTAAGACTCTTATACCACCATACTTCAGCATTTCTGGTCGAATATCATCTACTCCTGCTGCCTTTCCACATTTCAAGCCTTTGATGGCTTTTTCTACTTCAAGTATGGATATGTATTCCTGACTGCATGCCTGGTCAGTGTTTTTTATCACTGTGCTGTCATCACTGCTTGTTTCATTTAGCAGTTTTTCAAAGTAATTACTCCATACTTCAAGGATATCTTTTTCTCCTGTTTTCATTTCACCTTTATCATCTCTAATTCCTTTTACAGCACTCTTTCCTCCATTCCTAAGCTTCTTCAACAACCTCCAGAATATTTTGCCACCTTCTTGATATTTATTTTCTATATTCTTGCCAAAGTCCTCCCATGACTTTTGTTTAGCTAGTTTTACACACTGTTTCGCTTTCTTACATTTGTCTCTGTATTCTGTAAGAGTAAAAGCTGACTTATTTGCCAGGAACTTTTGATATGCTTTCTTCTTTTCCTTCACTGCCTCTTTAACTTCCTGTGTCCACCAGGGAGTTCTGATTTTTCTATCCTTGCACACAACCTCACCACATGCCTCTCTGGCAGAATCAATCAATGTTTCCTTCAGAGTTTGCCACTGAATCTCCAAGGTTTGATTCCTGTTCTCAAACTCTTTCATTTTCTTTTCAATAATATTTCTGTATTTTAGTCTACAGTTCACATCTGAGAGCTGCTCAACTTTTATTCGCTTTAAAACTTTCTTACATGTTATTCTTTTCAATATGAAATTCAATTTTATCCTGCTCAAGACTAAATAGTGATCACTTCCAATTTCAAATCCTCTGTACACTCTGGTGTCCTGCACCAGGGAGAAAACATCACTATCAACAATAACATAGTCAATGAGACTTTTCTTATTCCTAGCCTCTTCTCTCCATGTGAATTTGTGCACATTTTTATGCTGGAACATGGTGTTAGTAATAACCAGTCCATGTCCTGAGCAGAAATCCAACAGATATTTGCCATTATTATTAGCTTTGCTCTTTTCTCCAAATTTTCCCAAAATATTTTTGTATGTCTCACAATCATTTCCTACTCTACTATTTAGATCCCCAACAAGGACCAACTTTTCCTTTTTCATTGTGTCAGTTGCTTTTTCTAAAGCCTCAAAAAATTCCTCCACTTCTACCTTAGTAGAATCTTCTGTGGGACCATAGGCACAAATAAGTCTCATTGTCCAGTTCCCCATTCTCATATTTGCCCACATTACTCTACTTGAGACTGACTGCCATTCAAGAAGATTAGCCTCGTATTTTGTGTTGAATACTATGGCTACTCCTTCTTTTCCTTGATTGTCATTGCCTGAATATAACCTTTTGTATTTATTGCTCAGAAAGATCTCACCAGTTTTGGTCTTTTTTGTTTCAGTCACCCCTATTATGTCGATCTGGTACTTATCTAATTCCTCAGCTAGCTCCATTTCTTTGCCATTCAGGCTTCTTACATTGATAGTACCGATCTTTAACTCTGGTGATGTTGAGTTGGGGTTTGTTTTCAGATTTGTTCCAGTAGCTGACTTTTCGCTGTTCGCCCTGGTTCACTGGCGAAAACAACGGGGGCCTTGTTTAACCGGGCGACGCCCCAGCCGGCATGAAATTTTGTCATGTTGTACCATCATTTTTTATTTTGGTTTAACCAATAAGAATACAATTTGGTCGGCTAAATCCCAAATTGCCAGCCCATCCTCGTTCGTTCAGTATCAAAGTAGATACCCAACAGGGTGCACCACGAGAAGGTGAGGATTGGACATTAGGTCAGAAGCCCTGGTCGGTTCTCCTCATTCCTTTAAAGGCTATGTGGAGGTCTCCTCTCAGTTATATAGCTTTGACCCTTAAGCACCCCTCAGATAAGTTTTTACTAGGAATAATTAAGTATATATGCGTAATTGTTTGAGTAAGAGTGGCTGTAAATGTTGTACGCTACCGGTAATATTAGTGTGGGTTTTTTTTTCTTGTCTAAACTAAATTACGAAATCGTTATTATTAGACCTAGTAACCGGCAGAGAGGAAAAAAAAAAAAAAAAAAAAAAATGGCGGCGGCATTGTCATTCCATGATTTGAATGTAGATTTCAGTCGTTTCGTTAAGTGTGAGGTCTGTTATATGTATTCCTTCGATTACATAAATGATTTGTGGATGTTTAGTGCGGATGGAAGAAGGGTGTGTGCGAAGTGTGACCTGAACGAAGAACTAATGAATGCGAATATGAAATTGATGACAGAAAGTGCTAGTACTGATTGTGTCGCGATTGCACGTTTGAAAGAAATGGATGGTGAGCAAGAGAAGCGAAAAAATGTTAAAAAATCAGGAAAAAAGAAAAAGAGCGATTTGACAACCGTAACGGATGTTAAAAGGGACGAAAGTGAGGTGGAAAGAAACGAAATTGAGAGAACGAATGAAAGTAGAACTTGCGTAATGCAGAAATCGCAAGTAAAAAAAATCGAAAGAATAAATGATGGCGAAAGTTCGACGCATGTTGGACCGAAAGTACTGAAACAAAGAAAGATGAATGACAGTAAAAGTGAGAAGAATGATAGCGAAAGTTGGACGCATGTTAGTCCGAAAGTACGGAAACAAAGAAAGATAAATGAGAGTGAAAGTGAGAAGAATGATAGTGAAAGTTGGACGTATGTTGGACCGAAAGTATGGAAACAAAGAAGGATGAATGAGAGGGAATGTGAGAAGAGGGGGTCGAGGGTTAGAAAGTTAGAAAGATTTAATGATAGAGAGAATGTGTCGCGAGGTTCGGAAAGTGAATTAGATTGGATGAGGCAAGAAATGAAATGGATGCGGAATGAAATTAAGAGAATTCAGGTCAAAACTATTAAAATAAATCATGATGGCATGAAAGAGTTAACGAAAGATGAGCGAGTGGATAAAATGAGGATAAAATGCACAAGGTATGTTTTCCAGGCGGTAAAATAAGTAGAGTGATTGAGGCATTGGATATGAGGCGGGAGCGAGCAAAAGAGTTAATTGTATTAATTGGTACAAATGATTTGAGAGAGAACAAAGAGCATGTCAAAATGAATGTCAAGAGACTGCTTGGAAAGATAAAAGAGAATAGTGTGACAGGAAGGGTGGTCAGTGTGTTGCCTAGGTATGATTGTGGTGAAATGAGGCGGAGAGCAAGGATTATGAATGGTATTCTGGCTGAAATGTGTGAGGAGATGGGTGTACAGTTTGTTAATGTGTGGAATGAGTTTGAGGGACGAAGTGAGCTGTATGGGAGCGATGGACTGCATTTGAGTGGTTATGGTGTGAGTCGCTTGGAGAAACTGCTGCTGGAAGGTAGAGAAGTGAATAGAGAAAATGAATCAGATCGAGAGGGGAGTGATGTGGAAGAGCAGGAGAGATTGAAGAAGTGGAAATGAATGGAGAGGTGAGTGGTATGAGTATAGAAAATGAGAGAATGGGTGTGCAAGAGGAGCAGGGAAACGGGGAGGCCCAGGGTGGACAGGGATACACAGCGTGAGAAAGGTGGATGCTCCAAGAGGAGGTGAGAGCATGTGTAGGCAGGAAAGTAATGGGATGACCAGGGATCAAGAGGAAAGAGATGTTGTTGCAAAGGGTTCTAAAATGAAGAAGCAGAAAGAGAAATGGCCCCAGTCCAGCATGGAGAGAGCACATCGAGTGAATGGTATCAGTGGAACTAGCTGTAGATCCAGAAATGAGTTGTTGTGTTTGTATACCAATGCTAGAAGCATAAGAAACAAGGCGGATGAAATGGTTGCACTAATTGTGTCTGTGTACCCAGAGATTGTTGGAATAAGTGAGACATGGTTAGATGAGGACGACATCCTGACAGGAATAGAGATGGAAAGGTATGATGTGTTTCGTGAGGATAGAAGGGATAAAAAGGGAGGGGGAGTGCTATTGATGATAGAGAAAGAGTTATGTCCATACAAGGTAGAGATGCAAGAGGGAAATAGAGCCAGTGGTTTTGAGGCAGTATGGTGTGAGATAGAGGTGAATAGAATCAAATACTTGGTGGGATGTTGTTATAGACCTGGTAATGTGGATGGTGGTGATAGTGAAATGTATAGTCAAATAAGCCAAGCAAATAAGAAAAGGGTGATCATTATGGGTGATTTTAATTATGGCAATATAGACTGGATTGAAGAGATAGCGACTGGAAGTAAAGAAAATGAGTTTCTTGAGTTTTTGAGGGATAACTACCTCAGACAGTATGTAACAGAGGGCACACGAGGATTAAGGGTCTTGGATTTGGTCATCTCATCGGAGGATGTAATTATAAATGAGGTGTCAAATCATCCACCAATTAGTGAAAGTGACCATGAGGTGATTACCTGGGTGGTTGCCAGCAGTGCAAGGACCCCTGTGAAAAAAGGGTATATGTGGAACTACAAGGGGGGTGATTATGAAGAGCTCAGGAGACAGCTTGCAGATGTAGCATGGAATGAGGAGTTAGCTGGAAAAGAGATCAATGCAGCTTGGGGGATTTTCAAAAACTATTTAGTAGATGCAATGTCTAAATGTATACCACGGGTGAGAAGGTTAAATAAGGTAGGTGTGAGATGGATGAATAAAGAGATTAAGCATGCAATACAGAAAAAAAAGGCATTGTGGAGACAGCATAAGAGAAGTAGAAGTAACCAATTTCATGAGGTCTACAAAGACCAGACAAGGAGGGTGACTTGGTTGGTGAGAGTAGCTAAAGAGAGGTATGAACAGCAGTTAGCTAATGAAGCCAAAAAGAATCCTAGGGAGTTCTTTCGATATGTAGCCAGCAAAAGAAAGAATGATTATGGAAGGATGACATTGATTGGAGGAAATGGTATAAAGACAGCTGTTGCAGAATGTGTTGTGGAGATACTTAATGAGCAATTCATAAAGATCTTTCAATCTTGTGAATGTGACTTCATGGAGAGATTAAGAGCAGTTGATGATGGGGAGGAGAGACTGACTGTAAGTGAGCAAGAGGTGTTTGGGGAGTTGAGTAAACTAGATGTAAATAAGGCTGTGGGACTTGATAATATATCACCACGTATTCTGAAGGAGTGTGCCAGAGAGTTGACACCTGCCTTGACATATTTTTTTAATACGAGTCTTGCACTTGGTCAAGTTCCTAAGGAGCGGAAGGAGGGCAAGATTGTGCCACTTCATAAAGGAGGTGATCGAACTCAAGCATCAAACTATAGGCCTATCTGTGTGTCAGGTGTTGTGGTTAAGTTGTTGGAGAAGCTTGTGAGAACTAGGATCCAGAGTTGGGTTGACAACAATGGTATAATCTTTGATGGACAGCATGGATTTGCTAAAGGGAGGTCATGTTTTAGTAATCTACTTACTTATTACAATAAAGTGACTGCTTCCTTGGACAGAGGAGAAGGATACACAGTAATATACTTGGATTTCGCAAAGGCTTTTGATAGAGTACCTCATGATAAGTTGACAGTCAAACTAGAGCAGATGGGGTTGGATATTAGATTAGTGCATTGGATTGGAGACTGGCTATCTGATAGGTATCAACAAGTTGTGTATGGGGGTGCAATATCCAGGAAAAGGAAAGTCACTAGTGGAGTGCCTCAGGGGTCTGTTTTAGGGCCATTACTATTTAACTTATATATTAATGATATTGGTGAAGATTTGGATGGAGATATTCAGTTGTTTGCAGATGATGCAAAGTTGGGACGAACCATAAAGAGTAGTGAAGATGTTGTGACCTTGCAAGAAGACTTGAATAAATTGAGTGATTGGGCAAGCAAATGGGGATGTGAGTTCAATGTTGCAAAATGTAAAGTTTTAAAATTTGGAAAACAAAGATGGGATGCAGAATTTATGCTTGGTGAGAATATATTGTTGGAAGTAGAGGAAATAAGAGATCTGGGGGTGATAGTGGATAAGGATCTAAAATTTAGGGGACACATCGCCAAAATTGTGAAGACAACACAAAGACTTCTGGGAATGATGCGGAGGACACTGACATGTAGAAGTAGGGAGATACTTGTTCCAATGTATAAGGCTTTGATTAGGCCACACTTGGACTATTGTGCCCAGATTTGGTTACCGGGTTTTCAGAAGGATGAAGAGATGTTGGAAAGGGTTCAAAGGCGACTGACTAAGGTAGTTTCTGACCTCTGGAATGTTGAGTATGAGGAAAGATTGAAAAGATGTAATTTGCAGAGTCTCGTGGAGAGAAGGAAGAGGGGAGATATGATAGAGACCTACAAGTTGGTAAGGGGTTGTTATAGGATCAATGGTGGAGAAGTTCTACAGAGAATAGTGGGAGATCAGGGGAGAACCAGAGGTCATCCCTGGAAACTGTATAAGGAGGGTGTGAGTAAGGGAGTGAGAGGCAGGTTTTTTTTGTGCAGAGTTGTGAGTGATTGGAATGCCTTGCCTGAGAGCGTGGTGTCTGCAAGTAGTTTGAATGTGTTTAAGACACGGTATGATGAGATGTGTGTGTAAGATAAAAGGACCTCCTAGATGAGTCTTTGACTCCATGAGGTCTTGTTTAATAATAATAATAATAATAATATTTCAGCATTTCTAGTCAAATATCATTTTTAGCTGTTTTTCCACATTTAAATTTGAAAAAGCTAAGGTGAATTAATTACCTGTGTAAGGTGAGCATCTCAAGTTTTTTTTTTTTTTTTTTTCCTGAAACAGGCAAAGTGGCCAGAGAAAAATACATGCAGTTACGAACAAAGAATACTGGGATAGCTGGTAGCAGATGATGCGGTGCAGATTGCTTAGTTTTGTAGCAAATGATAGCAGGCTAGATAGTATTGTATAGGTTAGAATGGACTCCTGTGATGAGTTGCGGTATTATAGTGGTGTCATGTATAATAAATAATGCTCAATACTATGTAGACACTGTGATCCTACAAAACAGTAAATAATATATAAATTAAAATATTTTTAAAAAGAATTAAAAACCAAATATGTCATGATGAGAATTGAACTCTTTTCCAGTTGAAGGGCACATATTTCGTTATTCATTTATCTGTGCTATGAAGTTGCCATCATATTTGGATCATTATCATCTTTTGGATCCTTGAGATATCTGTTGAAAATGTGGAATTGATACATTTAAATAACCAGATCAGATAATATTACATGTTTGCTTAGTTGCTTTTCTGAAAAACATATTTCCAACATGTTTTTTATTTAAACCATCACTGAAAGTTGTGTGACCATTTTTGCTGGTAATATAAAATTAATGGAGTTGTAACATTTCTTAATTACATTGAGATTGCCACCTCCTGAATTGTAGAAAAGTGCATATCACCATTTCCTTAAGCCAGAAGGGGTGTCCCAATCCCAAGAGGAGCCCATATATTTTGTAATTTGCTCTGCATATCAGCTGTTATTATGTCATCTTTATTAAGTTATTTTTTCTCTTGTGTGAGTGGGATGTAATCTGTTTCTTCGTTATGTTCTTTTTACTCAGGTACTTTTTAATACCTATCTAATGTTAAGGCATTTGATATTTTACCTCCTTTAAAATATATGGCGATCATTTTGTATGTGTGTGCGTGCAAATGTGTTTGCGTTCATTGGCCTGTTTTCAGGAAGGAAAACCTCTCCAGTCTCCATTTGTGACACCTGAAAAAAATAGTTTAATAAATTGTCTTCTATTAGAAGTATTTGAGCTAAATAAGTAGCTCAAGTTTATTCCTCAACCAAATTTTCCTCCCACTGCTGTAGTCACCACATCTCTTGGAAAAAAAAAAAAAAAACTAGTCCTACTGTTCATGGTGCTTTCTATAACTCAATCACTCACCTTAATACTAGAGTCCAAGCTCTCATGGAACTGCTCCAACATGTCTGGTTTTCATGATACTGATTATTGAACTTTTTAAATATTTTTAGTAATTGTCATCAGTTATGTTCACCAAAAAACAATATTGTATATTAAAGATTTTAATTAATATTAATGAACTTCTCTACTGCTTTCATTGTTTACTTTTTAATTCTGTTTAAAAGAGCTGTCTATGATTTGCTAATTTAAAACTAATTCATATTAAATTGCAGAGGAATGTCATCAAGTATTTCGAGCACCTTGTAATAGTAGCACATTTTCTAATTGCAGTTGGTTCCCTGTACATCTTCGCACTGTAAGTGTCATTATGTTATTTAATTTTGTTTTTGTACATATGAATCAGTGCATAGGTTGTGTTGAAAGAATGGTGTAAAGTTTTTCAAGTTTTTCGAAGGACAAAAGGATATGCATATGCATGATGGACTGCATTTGAATGTATTTGGAGTTAGGTGTCTGGAGAAAATTTTGTTCATTGAGAGGATGGATGTACAAAATCAGGAAAACTAAAGGAGAATGTGAAGTATGTGTGCTGTGACTCCCTTGAGGTGAGTGAGAGTGTAAATTGAGAAAGATCATGGAATGTTGAATGCAGTTTCTCGGGTCTCAAATCTGAATGAAATGTTCAGTAAAAGATTCAAAGACTCCTTTGGACTTTATGGGATATTGTAATTTATGTATTTACCAGAATTATGAAGAATAAAGATTAGTATTTGGCATTGTTGTATTTGGTTGGATATTAGACTAGTGCATTGGATCAGAGATTGGCTATCTGATAAATATCAGCAAGTTATGGGGCAGCAATATCTCGAAAGAGGAAAGTCACCTAGTAGTATGCTTCAGGGATCTGTTTTAGGGCCATTGCTGTTTAACTTCTATATTAAACAGCAATGGCCCTTGTAAGATATTGGGAAAGATTTGGATGGGGATATTCAGTTGTTTGCAGATGATGCAAAGTTGGGACAAACTATGAGGAGTAGAGTAGATGTTGTAGCCTTACAAGAAGACTTGAATAGATTGAGTGTATGGGCATGGGAGTGGAGATGCCAGTTTAGTGTTGCAAAATGTAAGGTTTTAAAATTTGGGAAACAAAGATGAGAAGTAGAATTTATGCTTGGGGATATACTGTTGCAGGTGGAGGAAATAAGATATCTTGGGGTGATGGTTGATAAGGATCTAAAATTTAGAGGACAGATTGCCAAAATTGTGAGGACAACACAACGAATTCTGAGAATGATGCAGAGGACACTGACTTGTGGAAGTAAGGAGATTCTTGTTCCATTGTATAAGGCTCTGATTAGGTCACACATGGACTACTGTGAACAGATTTGGTCACCTGGTTTTTTACAAGGAAGAAGAGAAGTTGGAAGTCCAGAGGTGGCTGACTAAGGTAATTTCTTATCTCTGGAATGTTGAATATAAGGAAAGGTTGAGAAGATGCAATTTATAGTCTAGTGGATAGGAGAAAGAGGGGTGATATGATAGAAATGTACAATTTGGTAATGGGTTGTTATAGGATCATTGTTGAAGAGATTTTTCATAAAATGGTGGGAGATCAGGGGGAGAACAAGAGATCATCCCTGAAAGCTGCATAAGGGGGGGGGGGGTGAAAAGGGAGTAAGAAGTAGGTTTCTTTGCATGCAGAGTTGTGAGAGAATTTGATGGTATGATGAGCTGTGTGTATATGACAATGGGACCGCCTAGATGAGTCTGACTCCAAGGGATCTTAGGGTAATAATAATAAGTTGTATAAGATTATGATTGCCAAAAGAAAAAGTACTAATTTTTTTTTTCTTGGAGAATGTGGTAAATGAGTGGAATAGGTTTGAAGCAATAGTTGTATTTTATTGGTACGACATCATGAAGAGATAGGATATTAGTTGTATTGATGTGTGTATTAATAAGAACTTTCATTGTTATGTATGGATTATGGTTTGTCCTGATATTGTGCTAATTTTTATTTTTAAATATAGGAAAATTAATATCCTTAAAATGCATTTTTTACTTGAAAAATTCATGATGTATATATAAAAATAGAGTAGATATGGACTTGAAGAAATATGAACAAGAAAAACATTGTTTAAAACTGCTAAAAAGAAATTAAGAATCAACAGCTTTCAGATATGAATTATAAACCTAAATATACAAATAGTATTTGATAACAAATGAAAGAAATTGTTACTACACAACAGGAAAGAGCATGCTTATATTTTCAAGTTCTGAAAAGTTATTGACCAACTAATTTCATTAGCTTCGAAGTAAATAACTGGCCACTGTATAATAAAACTCATAACCTGAAAATTATCACCACATATAATTATATTCTGACAGAGCTTTTGTCCAAATGCTAACATTCATCATATGGAAAAATTATATGGTATGTCTGTTCAAGGTCAGCAGACTGCAGAAACATGTCCCTCATCAAATTCCTCTGGGTAGTAGTGGTAGTGTACAGGATACTAGGTAGTATTACATGAAAAGTTGACATTACTATTTCTATTACTATTACATCTATTTACATTAATATATTTCTAACATTGTCAGATTTATACTTCAGTCTTCTAAGATACTTCTATCTTCATCACTCTACATGAATCTTGCTCTTTATCTGGATTTGCATGGATTTTTCCTATCCATGCTGGCATCTAACAGCTAATTTACTAATCTTTCTTCTTCCATTCTGTTAAAGTGATCCTACTACCGTAGATTAGTCTGCTCACACATTCTTAAATGCTAATGGTGTCAAGTTCTTTTCTAATTGATACATTTTTAATATGATTCTCTCATTGGTGTCAACTATATACTCGCCTATTTTTCTTAGAAGTTTTGTATCTGTTGTCATCTTTGATTAGGTGTTTTATTTCTAACTCATTTTCAGATCCATAAGTTAACATTGATTTGAAAACTGTCCTTATATAGCTAGTTAGGCTATAAATGGGGACTGAGAACTCTTGACTCCAATCATCTAGAATTTGGCTTTCTTACCAGTACTTCTGAATTGTGCATTTAGTCACTATAAAATTTCCGATATCATCTACTCCTGCTGCCTTGCCACATTTCAGATTTTTGGACGTCTTTCTACTTGTTGTTTTGCTTTGTACTCCTGATTGTATTTCTCTCATATTTTCTATGACTATTTTCTGTCTATCTTATTTAACTGTTTTTTCAAGTAATTACTTCAGCAGGCATCCAGAATATCTTTATCTCTGCTTGCTATTGTTGTCTCATCTCTGATTCCTTTTCCATGACTTATTCTTCCATTTTTATGCTTTTTCACTGGCCCCAGAAGGATTTTAGTCACCATCATTGGTATTCATCTTGCACATTCCTTCCCAAGTGTTTTCATGACTTTTGTTCGGCTTACTTTTACATCTTGCTTTGTTTTCTATGTTTTTCTCTGTACTCCATCAGAACATGCTGACTTGCTAGAAACTTTAGATAGATATATATAGGAAATTAGATTTACTAAGGGGGGGTAGATATGCAGACTTCAGGGAGGCAGTTGAGTGTATGAATGAGTATAATATACCCGAGCATGTTATTGATGAGTATGAAGGACAACAAATCAGAATGGGATAGTTAGTATAAGGCATCAAAGTAGGGATGGGACTAACGGGCTTCTACAATTCATGTACACTAATGCCAGGAGTATTAGGAACAAGAAGGAGGAGTTTTTGGCCTTGGTTGGCACTTCCAGGCCACAGGTTGTTGGTATTAGTGAAACATGGCTGACAGAAGATGATAAAGCTAGTGGGATTGAATGTGACAGATATAGCGTGTTCAGGAGTGACAGGGAGAATAAAAAGGGGGGAGGAGTGTTATTGATGATAGCCGATGAGTTGCAGCCAAGGAGTATAGAAGATGAACTGCAGGATAGAGAAAAGAGCACATTTGAGGCTATTTGGTGTGAGATAGAGGCTAGCAGAACAAAATATACATTTGGGTGCTGCTATAGACTAGGTGATGGAATAGCTGGTGGGGATAGTATGCATAGGCAAATAGAAGAAATGAGTGGAAGGAGGGTAATTATTATGGGGGATTTCAATTATGGTAATATTGACTGGAAGGAGGAGAAAGCACATGGGAGGAAGGAATTGGATTTTATGCGGTTATTAAGGGACAACTATCTGCGACAGCATGTAAGGGAAAATACTAGGGGCTAAAGAGTGCTTGACCTAGTAATCGCATCTGAGAATGTGGCTGTAACGAACATGACCATGTTGCCACCAATTGGTGAGAGTGATCATAAGGTCATGACTTGGGAGGTGACTAAAGGAGTGGAATTTACAATTAAGACGGTACATGTGGAATTACCGGGCTGGTAAGTATGACAAGCTTAGGAGTGTGCTTGGCTCAGTGCCATGGCATGTAAAACTGCAAGGGCTGGATGTTGATAGTGCATGGGAGGTGGTTAAGAAGGGTTTGCAGGAGGCAATGGTTGACTGTATACCAACAGTCCGAATAATAAATCAAGTAGGGGTTAAATGGATGAATAACACCATTAAGCGTGAGCTGCAAAAAAAGAAACAATTGTGGAGGGAACTTAAGGAGAAAGGTGACCTGCAGGTGCAGGAACAGTATAAAGCTCAGGCCAGAAAGGTAACAAAGGTGGTAAGAAAAGCAAAAGTGGATTATGAAAGAATATTGGCCATACAGGCTAAAGAGAATCCCAAACAGTTTTTTCAGTATGTTGCAAGTAAAAGGAAAAATGTTCATGGCAGAATGATTTTAAAAAATGCTGAGGGTAGGGAGGTAACCGAATCAGTTGATATAGTGGAATTACTGAGCGAGCACTTTGCAAGAGTATATCATCCAGGTGGTGACATTGCAGGAATGGAAGAACCAACAGCTTATACTGGAATTGTAATGAATGAAGTAGAGGTAAATACTCTATCACAGAACCTCAATGTCAATACATCTGTGGGATTGGATGGTATACCAGCTCGTGTCGTACGTGAAGTGGCTAAAGAATCAGTATCCTTCACCATTTTGTTTAATTTGAGTCTCGGGTCTGGGTCAGTCCCGATGGGGTGGAAAAAGGGGAAAATAGTTCCGCTGCATAAAGGTGGTTCCAAGGCTGCTGTTGAAAATTACCGGCCAATCAGCATAACAGAAATTGTTATCGAGGTCTTAGAAAAAATATTCAAGAGGAAAATACAAGATTGGATAGATGAAAATGGGATACTGTATTGGGGACAGCATGGTTTTGTGAAGGGTAGGTCATGCCTCAGTAACTTGCTCATGTATTATAACACAGTGACGGCTGAACTGGATAAGGGTAATGGGCTTACAGTGATTCTACTGGACCTTGCTAAGGCCTTTGACAGGATACCACATGGAATTCTAATCAGTAAAATGCAGCATATGGGGATGGATATAGGATTGGTGAGATGGATAGGAGAGTGGTTGACTGAGGGATATCAGAGAGTGGTTTATTCAGGAGTAGAGTCCAAAAGATGGCCTATGACTAGTGGTGTGTCACAAGGATCTGTTCTTGGTCCACTGCTGTTTAATTTGTTTATTAATGATATGGGAAAGGATCTGAGAGGAACTGTTCATTTGTTTGCTGATGATGCAAAGTTGGGTAGAGCAATAGTGAGTGCACAGGATGTCAAAATTTTGCAGGATGATTTGGATAGATTGGCGGTCTGGGCTAAGGAGAATGGATGTCAATTTAATGTGGCAAAATGTAAGGTTATACATTTTGGGGTGAAAAGATTAGCAGCAGTTTACTACATTGGTGGAACTGTACTCCAGGAAATTGATGAAGCGAGAGATTTAGGAGTGTTGGTGGATAAGGAGTTGAAATTTAGGGGGCACATTGCAGAAGTGGCCAAATCAGCTCATCAAATCACTTGGTTGCTGAAGAATACTTTGACGAGCAGAGACAAGCATGTTATTGTTCCTCTGTATCGAGCCTTGATATGACCCCATCTCGACTACTGTGCCCAGATTTGGTAACCTAGGTTTCTTCTTGATGGGGAGGAGGTTGAGAGGATCCAGAGGCAAGTGACCAAGATGATAGCAGGTCTGTGGAATGAACCTTATGAGAACAGGTTGGGGATTTTGGGTTGCAGAAATTGGTTGATAGGTGGAGGAGGGGAGAAATGATTGAGACATTCAAATTACTGAAGGGTTTCTATAAGATTAATTCAGAAGATATTTTTGAGAACAAGGCTGGCG